>NW_017671285.1:41725-121413 GCF_001879085.1 Nicotiana attenuata | reverse complement strand
AGGACAGACAGCTGTCCAAATATGCTGTACTATCTGACATTCAGGGAATTTAGGTTAGATATGCCTTTTTGATGTTGTTTTGTATACCCTATAAAAGGATAGACCTTCCCTCATTCTGGATGGAAATTGATTAGCCTATGATCACCTAAAAGTTTCTGAATACACAAAAGAGAAAATCCCTGCAACTTTCTTGCTAAAAACATCAGTTTCTAGTTAGATTTCTGGGCTGGTTTTTTCTTTAGTGTTGTGATTTCGAAAAATCCAAGTGTTGCTCCTTTGGTATTTCTGGGTTCACTTTTTGCTGTTGTTCTGGGTTTCTACTGGTTCATAGCTTCCATTTAGAGCTTCATTTTGCTCCATTTCGATCACTACTGCAATAGGTATGTAACTCTTGGTCCAAAATTAGCCTTGAATGAGATATGGTTTGGATTCAAATATATATGTTGTTTCTGCCTTTAGTCCCTACACTTGTCTCAAACTCATTTTGGTTTCTATTCAATAAATGTTGCTTCCCTGAAATTCCAGACTTTCTTTTCTCGTTAAAATGACTTCTTGCCATGCTTATGTATGAATCAAGCCTATATAAATTGAACTGATATGGTCATTCGACTGGCACTAGCCATTGCTTGTTATTTTGTTGTTATACAATGTTAAATGGTTTTTCCATTGTAATGAAGTTTTTACTTCGATTTTCTGGTTGTATTCGAGTGGTAACAAGAGAGAAAAATCTCAGAGCTGGAACCAAAAGTTGACTTGTAAAAATAGCTTTTGTAGCTAATTTTTGCAAGCTGAAGCTTACTGGAGGGTTTGGCAACAAATGAAAAGCTCAAAATCATGTTGAGTATTATCTAGACATATAGTTGTATCTAAGATTGTGTTGTAATTTAAATCTACGGAGTGTTCACTAGTAAACTGACTTTTGGAGTATATTGTAATAATTTTTAAGTGAATTGCTGTGATTAATAGTTGCATTGTTAGTATCATGTCAATAGCCAGTGTTATAAATACCGTTTGTTGGTCCAGAATTGTTCAAAATGAAGACTATACGAAATGGGTCAGACTTGTAAAATTGGCCAATTGGGGAGATGACCTAAACAAGTCTGGACCCAGGCAGCTTGGGCCTGGGTACTAAGCGCAATAGCTTGACCCGAGCTATGGGCTTGCTTCTTTAAACTTTAACATAGAACTCCCAATTTTGTTTTGTGTGTTGAAAATTACAATAGTATAGTTTAATTTTAAAAAAACTTGGATAATTTTCTGACTTCACTTCTGTATGAATCGAACTTGGATTTTGGATAAGGTTATTTTGGTGATTTTGTCTTGTTACTAAAAACAGAACCACAAAGAGGCCCAGTCGGCTAGAGTTGCGACTGGGCCAGCTGTACCGAATAGCCAATTGGGCCCTTCCTCTTATGTTTTAGGCCTGTAACCTTAATGCTAGATTGTCCCCAAAGTAGTTGAAATCTTTATCCTTATACACTATTGTAGATGCTTTACAAGAAAATCAAATTAGCTTAGAAAATCTGAATATTCGTAGAAATGCTTTACGCGCGATTAATTAACTATCGTGACTATGGTTATGGTTCTCGTGACATAGTTATGATACCTAATCCCCAAAATCAGGTGTGCATTTCATGTGACCCGATCGTAACAACTTTGAACAATAATAAAATAAACATATCGCGAATCGCGGGTGCATTTCATGTAGCGTGGTTTACGGTGTATTCCAAAACAGCAAGTGTACGACAATCGTAACTTGTTTAAAAAATAATTCCATAAATCCTAAAAAGCGAGTTAAAATAAATAAAAAGCGGTTATAAAGTTAAAAATGCACAATAGGTTTAAAACATGTAGTAAATCAGATAATTAGGCCAATTATTAATAGTTAAGCGACCTTGCTCCAACCACGGAATCCTGGAATGCCTAACACCTTCTCCCGGGTTAACAGAATTCCTTACCTAGTTTTCTGGTTTTGCGGACTTTTAAATAAAGTCAAAATTCTCCTCGATTTGGGATTTAAAATAAATCGGTGACTTGGCACACCAAATAAATTATTCCAAGTGGCGATAAAAAATAATCCCATTTCGAATAGTGTCACTTAAATTGGAAAAACTCCCATATGCCCCTACGGGTAAAAAGGAGGTGTGACAGCTCTGGCAACTCCGCTGGGGATAAGAACCCAGAGCTTTTGGTTTAGGGATCAAGAATTCGAGCTTAGAATAATTATTATACTTGGCTTTATTTATTATCTGATTTTTACATGTTTGAGCCTAATGTGCTAAATGTCGCTTTTTACCGCTTTGATATTGTTTGAACTGTATATAAATTGTTATGAAACCCTCTTCTCTCTGAGTCTTCTAAATCATCTGGGAAGTGTGCACTTCGTGTGACTTCTTTTCTGTTAAAGTCATATCCTAATTTTAGAATGAGGTTCGGACAAGAAAAAGAGGCTATTTCATCGTTGGCATAAGATGAACCGAGGAATCCAACCAAATATGAATGAATAGGCATGTGGGAACGGCATTGCTTGCATTGATTCAATTGATTTGAAGCGGCGGTTATACTATACATACATAGTTTTCACTAGGGGTTTTTACCGAATTGTTCACAAGCCCGTCAGAAGCAACCTCAGCAGAAAGCCACTCTTCCAGAGTCTCGTCCATCGTCTGCTTAGGCGACTATTTAATAGCCTTTAGATCTTCCTGTGAGTTAGGCCTAATACTCTACTATATAGGATAGGCTAGGCTCCTTCCTCTGTTCTTTTTAATATACACTAAACCGAAAGTCTTGGTTTCAATGACTCCCCAAGCCATGACCTATTTGATCCTTCAGAACCAGCTTCAGCATTGAGTAAAGAAAAGAAGAATTCACTATTGGATCCTTCGGCCGTGTGGACATCAAAATCTTCACTTTCATGAGCAGGAGCTGGAGTTTAGGAATCGGGTATAGGTGCTGTCCATTCCATAGACGAGAGACCCGCTGACCCACTAGTGGTTTTTGTTGGTAAAAGACAACAGGTTCAAGAACTTAGAGCAGGGATATTTAGCTATTTATCCTTAGAGAAAAGGTGACTTCCCTACTCCCTTGCTTTTACAGAAGAAGGACAACTGCCTTCGTGATCCCCACCCGGGAATCACTGAACTTCACGTGCCTGTAGAGTCGGGAAGTTATTCCTATAATAAGGAACACCCCCCCCTGGCTCGAGCTGTCTGCTTGAGTAAGCCAGGTCTAGAACAAATACACCCAGGTTTTCAAACCTAGAATAACATAGCCTCATGTCGGATCCCTAGTAGGAACGCTTGTCTGCATCACGCTGCATCACGTGCATTTGACTTTGGGGACTCAACACAAGGGTTGGGTCCGTCTAGGGCAGGTGCACCCAAAATCAAAAGACCATCCTGATGCATTTTACTTGCTACTTGTACACTTATTTGCTTCGGATTGTATTTTGACCGGCTTCTAGAATAAGGGAGAAAGGTTGGAAACACCAAATTGAGGTAGGAGAGAGAAAATTACCCACTTTTGAAAAGCCTGGTGTTCAAAATATCCCGAAACTCTACCGAAATTTTTAAAAAAAAAAAGAAGAGAAAAAGAAGGAAAAATCATTTCAAAATATTTCATATTTTTCTATTGCGTCAAAGCTCCCCGAACTACGCAGCTTTGATTCTCATCGGATGTGGGATACGTAGGCAACCCTCATCGGGTCCAACCCCATTTTTGCAAAAATAACCCCAAAAATATGAAATATTGTCATTTTTATCATAAATAAAGTTAGGTGATGCCGTTTTTTCTAAATAGCCAGAAATGTCCCGACAGGGCACCGGATTTTCAAATTTTAGGCCAATTGGCAAACACAGCCCTAAAATCTTCCTTCCTGAAGTGCTGAAGGGACGTATTTGCAAAGGTATTTTGTTTTGAGCAAGTTGTTTGAGTTGCAATTTTGCAAAAATAATAATTTTCCTTTTGGGTCAAAATAAATCATGGGTTTTTAACCAATCACTTTAAATAAATGTGCAGGATGAGCACTATTGAAATGTACCTTTCAAAGTAGTAGAGGAAATCCCGATAGGACTCCATATGTGGTGGAACGACCTGGGGGAGGTCAGCAGAGGTGCTGCGATAAAGGCTTTAAGTGGGCTCACCGGTCTCTTGAAGGTTAAACCAAGGGTGGACATAATCGAAGCTTTGCTACAGTTCTGAACCCGGCGCACAATGTGTTTCACATCTCTGATTTTGAGTTAACCCCTACACTCGAGGAGATAGCAGGCTATACTGGTCTTAATGAGAATCTTAGGAGCCGATATCCAGTGGCACCAAGAGCTGTAACCCCTCACAAATTTTTGGACCTTCTGAGTATTAGTTGAGAAGTCAAAGATGGAAATTTGGCTGAAGGATTTTGCACGTTCTACTTCTTGTACCGCCGTTATGGGGACCCCCACGGTTTTGAGGCTTCGGATACCGGTCTAAGTCATCAAGGAAATAAAGACAAATGGGAAGCACGCCGAGGGTTGGTCTTTGTAGTGGCATTTTTAGGCACTCTAATCTACCTAAGGAGCGATGGACATATAGAGTTGGGGCTTGCAGGAATGGCCGACATCATGATCAAAAAGCCCAATGGCACTATCATACCAATGATCCTAGCAGAAATTTACCAAGATTTAACTTTTTGTCGAGTTGGGGGGAAATTTTTTGAAGGTTGCAACTTGCTTTTACAAATCTGGATGGAAGAACATCTTAGCCATCGTTCGGGGTACATGAACTATGGTCTGACTGGTCTTAACTGCATTGAAGAACATGAAAACTGAGTGGATGGTCATGAGTTTCCAGAAGGTACAGAGGCGTGGTTTGCACATTTGAGTTCTTTAGCTGCAAGCAAAATTGAGTGGACGTTCGGTTGGCTCCCGGTCAATAAATTCATTTATATGTCGGCCGGAGTATGCTTTCTTTTGTTAATGGGTCTTCGGAGTATTCAGCCGTATGCTCCACATAGGGTTGTGCGCCAGCTAGGCAGGTACCAAATATCCCTCATGATGAAGATTTGAGTCGACAAGTCATTGAACTATGTCCAAAAGTTGCATTCCCGGAAGAAAAGGTTCGCTAGATTTGGCACCAATGTAGGTTCCTTGAGTCCCGGACTCGATTACGGGATCTGTCTAGAGGTGAAATGGAACCTAGATACATAGCCTGGTATGGTAAAAGAGCTCGAGTCCACCAAGAGCCAGAACGGCCCGCCAAAAGGCCCCATGTGCAACAGTTCACTCATGAAGCGCAAGAGCAATGGAACTGGTTAGCTAAGGAGAAGGGCTATAGAACTACCATAAGCAAATTAGAAGGGCAAATCAGAGATCTTAAATTTGATAATGGTTTACAAGCTGCTGCGAATGAAGGGGAGAAGAAGAAATTAACCCAAGAAAACGAAGCCCTCCGAGCCCAGATTCAAAGAATAAAAATAGCTGCTGAAAACCAAGTAAGAAGCAGAGCAGATGAAAAACTCATAAACGGTCTCATGAGGAAAGTATGTGAGTATGGGACTGATTTGGAAAAGTCCGAAGGTAGATTGGCAAGAGCCCGGGAAAAGTTGGCGAAGAACGCAGATGGACGGGCAGGGTTTGTTCAGCAATTAAAAGAAAAATATGATAGAGAGGTCGCCAATCTAAAGAAAAAGCTAACTACCCTCGAGAATGAAATGGCTCAACAGACAAAGAACTTCAAGGCAAAAAGGGAACATTGTTATGCATTGATGTCCCGACTGGAAGAGGATGTGCGATAGTTGCAGGAGCAAAGACATACGGACACCCAAGTTCTGGAAGCTAGATCTCAACAAATTGGATGCCTACTCCAAGAGAAAGGCATCATCAGAGAAAGGATTAGAGGAATTGCTGATTATATTGTCATGAAATGCCATGAGTGCGAGGATATGACTAGATCCACTTTCTTCGTCGTTGTGATGAATTTTGTTTGCCAGATAATGGACGACCTGGATCGCCTCCAAGAAGATATTGCACGTAGGCCCGCGTCGAGACGGGCTGATGTCCCGTGGGCCCCTGGAGTAGTATTAGAGGCACTTATGTATTCCTAATTTTTCCTTTTCGAGTCTGTATTTCAGTTTCTTTAGAGTGTGTTAGTCTACTTTGAGTCTGTTTTGGTTTTTAGTTTTTAAGTCTGTATGTCGGAGTCTTTGTAATGAAGCAGAACCAAAAGTTTTATTTAATGAAAATTTGAAAACCCAAAAAAATGTGTTTCTTTCTTTTATTTCGCATTTATCCCCTGAACTACGTAATGATCTGATTCGCGCGGCGTTGCGATACGTAGGCAATCCCCATCGGATCCGGTCATAGCTGTAGATAACTCAAATAAGAGAGAAAATGATGAAAAGAGAGAGCGCAAAGAAAAGAGAGAAAATAATGAAAAAGCGTAAAGAAAAGAAAAAGATTCAAAGATCCGGGAGATAGCAAAAGCCGGGATGAGACACGAAATCGTTGCAACGCTTGTAGAAAAATGTTTAACTGTCCAGGTGCATTGCATTCCTCCAATGTGCGATTCCCTATGTGTTAAATGTCTCAAGCTAACTGGTTTGTTGTGTATGCTATTGAGAACAGGTTCTGTTTTAGGTGGTTGGTTTTGTGGTAACCTGGCTACGCACCCTTACTTCACGAGATCTAAAGGGAGTGTTGAAATGGCATCAGAGAGTCACCTACCAATCATCAACCCCTCAGAGGATAGCCCGACAACGGTTATCCCGACCTCAGAGTCAGCAACTGCTGAGGAAAACAGAATGCTGCGTCTCCACATGTTGGAAATGTGCGACGCCTGGTCTAACGGCAGAGAACCGCCAAGTACAATCCCTGGATTTCCCGAACTGATTCCTAGGACCGGTGAAACCTCCAACATCCCCATAACCAATCTGTTTACCCCATGCGGATACCCCTCTAGGTTAACTCATCTCACCGGAATGCCTTCTGAGGTTCGCCCCCAGGCACTGTTCTCGGGAATATCTTCTACAATATTCACCGCACCACCAACCTCTGCTACTACACAACCAACAGTGCCCAGACCACGTTTTGAGCCACCATCCTTTACTGTTCAAGTACCACAATTTCAACTTGACACGGCTCATGTCACCCCAAACTCTCACCCACAGCACCCTCGGTATGGATTCCGCCATGGAACAAGAGAAAACTGTGAAAAACCCCGAGCAAGAAGAGATGACTCGAAAAATGAAAAGCATCGAACAGAGTCTCAAGAACATACAGGGCCTGAGTGGCCAGAAGAGTGTTTCCTATGCCGACTTGTGCATGTTTCCTCGTGTTCATCTACCCATCGATTTTAAAATACCAAAATTCGAGAAGTATGACGGGCATGGAGGCCCGGTTGCTCATTTGAAAAGATACTGTAATCGGTTAAGAGGAGCGGGCGGAAAGGAAGAACTGTTGATGGCTTACTTCGGAGAGAGCTTAACTGGAATCGCATCAGAATGGTATATGGACCAGGACATCTCCCACTGGCACATATGGGATGACTTGGCCCGAGACTTTGTCAGATAAATCCAGTACAATGTGGACATAGCTCCAAATAGAAACTCTTTGTCCAATCTCAAAAAGAAGTCTTCAAAAAGCTTCCGAGAATACGCTATCAAATGGCGCGAGCAAGCGGCCAGGGTAAAACCCCCAATGGATGAGATCGAGATGGTTAATGTCTTCCTGCAAGCCCAAGAGGCTGATTATTTCCAGAACATGATGTCCGCCATGGGCAAGCCGTTTGCAGAAGCCATAAAAATTGGGGAGATGGTGGAAAATGGTTTGAAGACGGGTCGCATCATGAGCCAGTCGGCTATAAGGGCCACTTCTCAAGCAATCCAGAGTGGATCAGGGGGTGTAGCAAACCGGAAAAAGAAATAAGAGGTAGCAATGGTGGCCTCAAGCTTGAGAAATCCCCGTCAACCCCGAGGTTACTTTGGTTCCTCTTCCAGCCCCCCGCAATATTACTACCCTCACCAAGATGCGGCATATGCCATGACTCCTCATCCTTATGCAGTAATGAACGCCCAGCCATATGCTCGGCCGCAACAACATTACAATCAGAATCGAGCTCCACCTCCCAGAAATAACCTTCCTCACCAAGCTCCATATAATCCCCGTCCACCACAGAATAATTTTCCATATAACGCCTGTACCCGTGAACCACCCAGAAAAACCAACTTCACACCCATCGGTGAATCATATTCCAGCCTCTTCCCAAAATTGGTCCAAATGGGTTTGTTACAGCCCGTACCTCCAAATAGGCAAAACCCAAAGTCACCTTCCTACAGACCAGGTACCCGATGTGCTTATCATTCAGGGGCAGAAGGGCACAACACTGAAGATTGCTGGACCCTTAAGAGAGTGGTCGAGAACCTGATAGAACAAAAGCAGGTAATGTTGAGGGATGAGGAGGTCCCCAATGTAACCAATAACCCATTGCCAGCTCACAACAACGGGCCAGTTATTAGGATAATTTGTGAGCTAGAGAGTTCGAACCAGCTTTGAAAGCTATCATTGCTATTGCCAATATTGAAATGAAGCCCAAAGCGGCAGCAAAGCAAGCTAAGGATGAGAAGAAGAGCAACTCCACTCCTCAAAACACAGAAAAGGTTGTGGAAACCAAGACAGGGACAGTACCTCCTAAAGATGCCATTCTCTATGTTCCCAAAGCCCCCGGGAAAGAACAACTTGTGTTGACTCCTCCCAAAAGGTTTGAGCAAAACAAGGTCACACTGAAGGTGCCAAAGATGTACGTACCAAAGGGGACCTATATGGCGGGCGATAATTTCACCCAGGCTGATTGAGCTCGTGGTTATCAGCCGCGCCCCACAGAATCCCATGAAGGACCCCACTGCCGTCCCCTGGAACTACAACAAAGTAGTGGTAATGTACAAAGGAAAAGAAATCATGTGGGAAGTGAATGAAACGAACCCGTCTGGGAAGTACCTCAACCTGGAAAAATTGAACAAGACCAAGCAAAAGCGTTTTCCGCTTAAAAAGCCAGTCAGTGCTGAGGAGGCAGAGGAATTCTTCCGAAAAATGAAAACCTCGAACTACGCGGTGATTGATCAACTCAAAAAGTCTCCCTCCCAGGTCTCACTTTTGTCTCTACCGATAAGTTTGAATGAGCATCAGAAAGTGTTGTTGAAGATGCTTAATGAAGCATATGTTCCGGTCGAGACCACGGTTGAGGAATTGGAAAGACTGGCGGAACGGTTTTTTTAAGTCAACAGGATATCATTCAGCCGAAATGACTTGCCTCCGGAAGGGGCTGCCCACAACAAGGCTCTTCATTTGACTGTTAAGTGTGAAGGATACTACGTAAAAAGAGTTATGTTGGATGGCGGATTTGGGGTTGACATATGCCCTCTCTCAATCTTACAGAGAATGGAAATTGGGACTGAAAGGATTAGACCCAACAATGTTTGTGTGCGTGCTTTTGACAGCGTCAAGAGGGATACGGTAGGGGATATTGATTTGATCCTAACCATCGGCCCTGTGGATTTTGAAGTAACATTTCAGGTTTTTGACATGGACACCTCCTACAATTTTCTCCTAGGAAGGCCTTGGATCCATGTTGCAGGAGCCGGACCTTTTACTCTCCACCAAATGGTTAAGTTTGAACGTGAAGACCAAGAAATCGTGGTCCACGGAGAAGATGAGCAATCAATCTACAGGGACCCGTCAGTTCCCTATCTGGAGGCTAAAGAAGGTAGTGAGCACATAGTCTACCAAGCTTTTGAGATCGTGGTCGTGGACCAGTGTGAGGAGGGAACCCCGTGTCCTCAACCCTTCTTGTCAAACGCGTCAATCATGGTCGCCACTGAAATGATCGAGCATGGGTACAAGCCCGGGAAAGGGCTTGGGGTATCTTTGCAAGGCATCACGAAGCCCATCACTCTAACTGCCAGTGAGAAATTCTTTGGCGTAGGTTTCCAAGCTACAGAAGCTGACGTAACATGGGCTAATGAACGTAAGAAAAACGGGTGGGTCCTGCCTCAGCCGGTCCCGCATCTCTCCAGAACGTTTGTTAAGCCAAGGTACATAGAAGAAGAAGACGAGGCCTTTACGGCCGAAGAAATTGAGGACATCTACGGAGCGATGAGGCGAATGTTATATGAGGCTCATATGGTCCAGCCGGGTGAAGGCTCAAGCACCGCTGAGGTGCAATATATGGGGCCAAATGCCGAATTGCAAAATTGGAAGGCTACTCCATTCCCAGTCAGGCGGGAATCCCGGTAGTTCAGTCTTGCCATCTTTTCTGCATTCCGAGTTATTTCAAGGTGTGACTCGAATGTTTTTTAGTTTATTGTCTTTTATATTCCAATGTAAACCCTCCTATCTTCCAATGAAATGAAATCAATATTTCATCGTCTATGAATCTCCTTCTTTATTCTTTCTGATTTTTGTTATTTTTTTTTCTTATCTCTCTTTTCAGTTCTAATAATGCGGACTTAAATAATACGGCATGCTTGCAGACTTCATGCCCAGATCTTAATACGCTGTCTAACTGTGAAATAATGAATCAAGAACCAGAATATGATGAAGATGAGGCTTTTAGTGAAATAAACCGAGAACTGGAACAATTTGAGAATAAGCCTACGCCAAACTTAAAACCGAGCCAGTTAATTTGGGTAGTCCGGAAGAAATCCAGGAAAGCATGATAAGCATTCACGCTGATGAAAGAACTAGAGATGCATTGGTCCAACTTTTGTTCGAATTCAAAGACATGTTTGCCTGGTCTTATGATGATATGCAAGGACTGAGTGTTGATTTAGTGGTGCACAAATTGCCAACTTATCCCGGTTATCCACCTGTCCAACAAAAGTAGAGAAAGTTTAAAACAGACATCAGTGACAAGATCAAAGAAGAAGTCACCAAATAGTTGAAAGCGGGCGTGATCCGAGTGGTCCGATACACCACATGGTTGGCTAATGTGGTCCCAGTGCCAAAGAAAGATGGGAAAACCCGAGTGTGTGTTGATTATAGAGATTTGAACAAAGCAAGCCCCAAGGACAACTTTCCATTACCAAACATCCACATCCTTGTTGATAACTGTGCCGAAAATGAGATACAGTCTTTCGTGGATTGTTATGCTGGGTATCATCAGGTTCTGATGGATGAGGAAGACGCAGAAAAGACGGCTTTCACCACACCTTAGGGTACTTACTGTTACAGGGTCATGCCGTTTGGTTTAAAGAACACCGGGGCAACTTACATGAGAGCTATGACTGCCATCTTTCATGACATGATGCACCAGGAAATTGAGGTGTATGTGGATGACGTGATCATTAAATCCAGAACGCAGGATGACCATGTGCGAGATTTGAGAAAGTTCTTTGAGTGACTACGTAAGTATGACTTGAAGTTGAATCCAGCTAAGTATGCATTTGGAGTACCATCTGGAAAACTTTTGGGGTTTATAGTCAATCGGAGGGGCATCGAGCTAGATCCAACAAAGATAAAGTCTATTCGGGACTTGCCCCCTCCGAGAACCAAGAAAGAGGTTATGAGTCTGTTGGGAAGATTGAATCACATCAGCAGGTTCATTGCTCGGCTGACTACCACATGTGAGCCCATATTTAAGCTATTGAAGAAAGATGCGGCGATTAGATGGACAGATGAATGTCAAGAAGCTTTCGACAAAATCAAAGAATATCTATCGAATCCGCCCGTGTTGGTCCCACCCGAGCCTGGAAGGCCTTTGTTCTTGTACTTGACAGTTTTGGAGAATTCTTTTGGATGTGCTCTCGGGCGACATGATGTGAGCGGGAAGAAAGAACAAGCCATATACTATTTGAGCAAGAAGTTCACTAGTTATGAAGCCAAGTACACTTTGTTGGAAAGAACTTGTTGCGCCCTAACTTGGGTCGCACAGAAGCTTAGGCATTACTTGTTGGCTTATACCACCTATCTCATTACCGGGTTGGATCCTTTGAAATACATATTCCAAAAGCCAATGCCCACCGGCAGGTTAGCAAAATGGCAAATCCTGCTTACCGAGTTTGACATAGTCTATGTCACCCGCACAACAATGAAAGCTTAAGCCTTAGCGGATCACTTAGCTGAGAATCCTGTTGATGATGAATATCAACCCTTGAGTACTTACTTTCTAGACGAGGAGGTAAGTTCTGTTGAGGTAATTCCACAAGACACCAATGCTTGGAAAATGTTCTTTGATGGAGCTGTGAATGCAAAAGGTGTCGGGATTGGGGCAATTTTGATTTCGCCCACTGGTCAGTACTATCCGGCCACAGCCCAGCTTCGATTCTTCTGTACAAACAACACTACTGAGTATGAAGCTTGCATTATGGGTATGAACATGGCAGTTGACCTGGATATGGAAGAATTGTTAATCATGGGAGACTCTGACTTGATTATTCGACAAGCTCAAGGTGAATGGGAAACTCGAGATATCAAGCTTATTCCATACAGGCAACATGTAAAAGATCTTAGCAAACGGTTCAAGTCCGTCGAGTTTAGGTATATCCCTTGGTTCCACAACGAGTTAGCTGATGCACCAGCCACTTTGGCTTCAATGCTGCCGTATCCAGCCAATGTCCACATTGACCCACTGGAAATCCAAATCCGAGAAAGACATGGTTATTGCAATACAGTTGAAATGGAGCCAGATATTCAGCCATGGTATCATGATATCAAAAGATTCTTGAAAACAAAGGAATATCCCGAACAAGCTAGTGGAGACCAAAAGAGAACCATTAGAAGGCTCGCCAGTAGTTTCTTCTTGAGCGGAGAAGTCTTGTATAAAAGAACTCCAGATCTGAACCTTTTAAGATGCGTGGATGCCCAAGAGGTCGGAAGGATCATGAATAAAGTGCACGCACGAGTATGCGGACCCTATATAAACGGATATGTCCTTGCAAAGAAAATCCTCAGGGCAGGTTATTACTGGATGACCATGGAAAAGGATTTCTTCAGTTTTGTCCGAAAATGCCATCAGTGTCGGATACGCGATGACCTGATTCATGCACCTCCTTCAGAACTGCACCCGATGTCAGCACCTTGGCCATTCATTGCTTGGGGTATAGATGTCATTGGGCCAATCGAGCCAAAAGCTTCAAATGGACACAAATTCATCTTAGTTGCCATTGATTATTTCACGAAGTGGGTTGAAGCAGCCACTCTCAAAGCCGTCACCAAGAAAGCGGTGGTGGATTTTGTGCATTCCAACATTATCTGTCGCTTTGGTATTCCTACAACTATCATCACCGACAATGCTGAAAATTTGAACATCCATTTGATGAGGGAGGTATGCGAACAATTTAAGATCACGCATCAGAATTCTACCCCTTATCGGCCCAAAGCTAATGGTGCTGTTGAAGCAGCGAACAAAAACATCAAGAAGATCCTCAGGAAAATGATTCAAAGTTCTAGACAATGGCATGAAAAGTTTCCTTTTGCATTATTGGGATACCGCACAACTGTGCGCACATCAGTTGGAGCAACACCCAATCTATTGGTTTATGGCACTGAAGCCGTAATACCCGCAGAAGTTGAAATTCCCGCTCTTCGAATCATCGTTGAAATTGAGATTGAAGACAATGAATGGGTCAAGACCCGTCTAGAACAATTAACCCTGATTGATGAAAAGCGGATGGCCGTTGTTTGCCACGGGCAGTTGTATTAACAAAGAATGGCCTGTGCCTGCAACAAGAAAGTGCGGCCTAGGAACTTTGAAGTGGGGAAACTCATTTTGAGACGTATTCTCGCGCATCATACGGAAGCAAAAGGAAAGTTCTCTCCAAATTGGAAGGGTCCGTACATTATTAGAAAAAAGTTGCCAAAAGGGGCATTGTACTTGGGAGATATTGAAGGAAATGACCCTGAAACAGTTGTCAATGCGGATGCGGTCAAAAGGTATTATGTTTAATCCTTTTGCGGTATTAATACTCTCTGATTGGGATGACGAAGGCTTTCATTCTCGCTACCCAAACACTATTAACCTTTTGCAAACCCTTTGAGCCGGTTACTTTTCTTTGATTACCCTCTTTGGAACCTGAAAGTGTTGTTGAAAAAAATGAAAAATGAAAAATGAAATGAAAAATGAAAAAAAAAACAAAGTTTTCTGAACTACGTTCGACTTGATTCCGAAAGGATACGTAGACAGCCTCTCGCTGGGTTCAGTCACACCAAAACAAAAATCCACATTTCCCTAAAGTTAAAACTGGGGCAAAAGTTATATTGGTTCGGCGATGGTTCGCCTGAAAGGTTCCAAAGTTGTAATTCAATCCAAACTCTTTTTACCCCAAATCCTGTTCAAGTCCTTCCGATCAATCGGTAAAGATGTTCAAAATTGGAGGATATGGTTACTTGGATCTGATACAATCAAATAAGAGAAATAAAATGAGAGAGTCTTATTGGTGAAAACCCACACGGGCACCATAGGGCGATGGTAAGCAGAGAAATCAAAAATGAGAGAGTCTTGTTAGTGAAAACTCACAAAGAGCACTATAAGGCGATGGTGAGAAGAGAAATGAGAGAGGTCAGTTGGTGAAAACCCGCAAAGGGCGCCACTGATCGAAAAAGGGATCCCTTACAACCATCGGTACTGCTAGAGTCCTGGCAAGGTTTCTCGGTTTTGAGATATGAGTTATGATGGGTTTATGAGAGTTGGATGGTTTGCACAGATCGGGTATCCAGTCCAAGAAGCATGTCATGTCCATTTAAGTCTGCATGCACTCCAGATAAGTCCTTCTTTCCTTTCCCCAAAAGGGACACTTCTCGTCTAAATTCATTATCCTGTCCTTTGTTTACTTTTCTTTGAATCCCTTTCGGTCTAATTCTCCTATGAAACTAATACAAAGAAAAGATGGCAAGATTGGTTTTACAGTGTTTTGTTTGACAAAAAGCTAATATTCAAGAAAGCACCCAGCCTCAGCAGGTGCATCAAGTCGGCCTCGACTGGCCATAATGGCCGATGCTCCAGAGTCAAAAACTCTTGAAAAGAAAGGAAATCAAAATCAAATGCTCGTAAAGGCAAAATAAGATGAAAAGGACAAGTCCCACACGGGTTAATCATTATGAGAAGCTTCGAAAGGTCAAGACTTCTCGGGTTTTGAAGATGAAACCGACTCCCAGAAAGAGCAAGCAAGTACTGAAGATCCTTACTGGAAGAGCAAGGCCAAGATCAAATGATTAAAACAATCAAGGCCACAAAACCAACCACTATTTCAAACTAACAATTGTTCTTTGTTTGAAAATAGAAAACAGGTGCAATCCAAAAGCAACCTTGCAAGAAGCAGGTGCAACAAAAGGAAGTTGCGCAAGAGCTAAAAAATCAGCTTTGCAGCAACAACGCCAAAAAGGGAAGTCTCTTCCAAAATTCTTTCCCGCTTTTACTCAGTCTTGAAATTAAAAATGATGGTGAAAATGAAAAAAATATAAATAAAAATAAATAAATAAATAAATAAGAGAGAAGAAAAAGAAAAGAAGAAGAAAAATTCAAAATCATGGTAGCATAGGGTCTCCAATCTCTAGCTACGTCTTTTCCAACATAGGGTCCCATTCCCTAGTCGATGCCAGCATAACCTGGTAATCTTTCCAACATAGGGTCTCACTCCCTAGTTGATTCCGGCATAACTCGATGACTTTTCCGGCATACCCCGATGACTTTTCCGGCATAACCCGATGACTTCTCCGGCATAACCCGATGACTTTTTTGGCATAACCCGATGACTCTTCCAACATAGGGTCTCACTCCCTAGTTGATGCCAGCATAACCTGGTAATCTTTTCCCAACATAGGGTCCCACTCCTTAGTTGATGCCAGCATAACCTGGTAATCTTTCCAACTTAGGGCCTCCAATCCCCAGTTAATTTTATTTTAGATATAGGGTCCCCACTCCCTAATCTCTTTTTCCCAAGGATACCCAATCCTGATTTTATTGCTTTCAATAAAGAAGTAGTTTAGATTTTTGTTACAATAACTCACGAAATTTTTCTAGTAAAAACTGGGGCAGAAAATTTCGCTCATTTGTTTGTTTTAGTGCCTGAGTAGGTTTTTACCTTGAGGCACAAGTTTCAAGGCGACCAAAAGAAGAAGTCTCGATCCAGAATAAAAGAAAAAGAACAAAAAAAAAGAAGTGAACTCAAAGTGCAGAGGCAAAGAAAAGATGTGGATTGCTTAAGATATGATTGAAGTCACAAGCTTTGCATGTCCCGCCTTGATCCGAAAAGCTAAAGAAAAATGAACCAGCGGTTGCAGCTAACGAGCATCAAGATTCAGGTCAGAGTCTGCAGGAAGAACCAGCCAAGACTCAAGATTAAGCTTTAGAAGGTTTATAGATAGGAATTTTGTAACTCGTAGTTTGATAGGCTTAGTTAGTTTAGCTTTTCATTTTTATTTTGGTGTAATAAGGAGCTCAGCATGCAGAAACAGCAGAAACAGCAGTGAAGTCACAATGTCTCGGTAGTCCCAGCTAACATAACTTCCAGAACTACACTGACCTGATTCCTTTATAGCCAAGGATATGTAGGCAACCTCCGAAGCAAGGTTCGATCAGACTTTTTCCCAAAAAATGCTTCCAGGGAGTATCCAGACAGGCAAAAATCGCTCGTAATTGCTCATTCTATCTTTGCCCGAAAACTCTTCATGTTTCCGAGCAAAGAGGGGCAGCTGTGAGCATGTGATTTTTGCCCTACTAAAAATACTCCTACAAAATTAAAGAAATAGAGTTTTTCCAAATTGTTTTCAACTTTATAGGATTTTTGTAGGATTTTATTAATTGTTTGCGTTTTTGTGCACGTTTAATTTTGTTAAAATCATGAAAAATGCCCCAAAAATGTCAAAAGTTTCATGCATTGCATATTAGGTTTTGTATTCATATTTTAGGATTAATTAGTTAATTAATTGCTTTATTAAAATAAAAATCACAAAAAATATTGTTCATTTTTAAATTTTTAGCTTTTAATATTAGATTAGTATTTTTCTCTTCATTAATTTAGGATTAACTAATTTTATAATTATTATAAATAGATAATTAGTTTGATTTCTTAGGTGATATTAATCTAGGATTTAATTTAGGACTTAATTAATTTAATTAGGGTTTTTAAATTAAAGAAAAGAAAAAGAAAACAAAGAAAAGGAAATGAGATAAACAACTTGGGTTTTCTGATATTGGGCCACCCCAAAGAGCAAATGCAATGGCCCAAATGTTATTTTTACTTAAGTCCCCCTCAGCCCAATTCAAGGCCACCCGGTCCAATCCCCCTCTAACCCAAAACCACACTGTTTAGCTTCCCTCTAATCCCAGCCGTTGGATCCCTTTGATCCAACGGCTCGCAACTGCCCCACTCATAAATATAAAACTATCTGAATCCACCCCCCAAACCCTAAAACCCCTCTCACTTCTGTCTCTATACCCTCTCACATAGAAACCCTAGCCGCCCTAGGATTCCCTACCATCTCCGTCGTGGTCCGCTGACCGAAAATCGCCTCACGTTGGCGGACCACCTCCAAACCCTACCAAATTAACACCACATATTCGTCTCCTCTTCCTCTATCCATGTATCACCATGGTTCCTTTCAAACAAGTCCAGAATTTCTCAAATTTTAGATCTAAGACCCCAAAACCCTAATTTTTCCCTTTTTTTATTTTGGACAGTTTCTGGGTCAGTTGAACCCAAGACCTCCATTAGTCGATTGTTCTTGTTAAGAACAGTCGATTAATGGTCGTCCCAGTTCATTTTTTTCCCCATAAAATCGGTTGAGTTCATAACCGGTCCATCCCAAAAAAAAAGCGAGCCTTGGGTATTTTCTTTCCTTGCCTGCTTATTCTATCTTTTGCTTTCTTTCATGTTCAGTTTCTTGTTTAGCTTGCATGATTTAGGTAATTGCAGTGTTAGGTCTTTCCTGTTTTATCTCATCTATTGTATCCGTTTGTTTAGGCTAATAGGAACATGATGAATTTCATAATTATCTGAAGTTTAGTTTTCATTGCATAAATTTTGGCTAATTAGGGTTAGCTTTTAGGTGTTGTTATATCGCGTGACTGTTTCGTTTTTCCCATTTTTCTGTGGATTGTTTCTCTCTTGCATTCGTTTGTTTTATATTCGGTGTTTAGTTTAGGTTAATTAGAATAGTTTTTATTGAATTCAAACAAGGGTAATTGACAAGATGCTTGGTTAACTATAAGAAAGATTAGCTTATTTGGTTAATTTGTTTGATTCAATCACTTGCAAACTGAGTAGGTTAATTTCTAGGGTTTCTTTGCATCATCATTCTAGTTTTGTTTGGTTACTGCTTTGGATATGATTTTTAAATCCACTTTTTCTTGCTTATGGTTAAGGTTTAGATTGCTTGAACTAAACCCTATATGCCTTAAGCTTAAAACTAATTTCAGAACTGAAAGGTAGTACCCCAAAGCTGTAAGGTGTACAATTGAAACAATATTAGGAAGTTCAATGCTAGAATCTTCTAGATTGTTCTAGGAGGTTCCACAAGGGTTTTTGAAATCAGAATTTAGGTCAGAATTGGTTAGAATTGAAATAACCAGTACTTGAAAGGGTGAAAATGGATTTTTACAAAGGTTAAAATATCAGAATGTTCTAGTATGGGACAGCTGCCCCATTCTTAGCATGTAAATGCTGAAATTGGGTGGGAAAAAGGACAGACAACTGTCCAAATATGTTGTACTATCTGACATTCAGGGAATTTAGGTTAGATATGCCTTTTTGATATTGTTTTGTATACCCTATAAAAGGATAGACCTTCCCTCATTCTGGATGGAAATTGATTAGCCTATGATCACCTAAAAGTTTCTGAATACACAAAAGAGAAAATCCCTGCAACTTTCTTGCTAAAAACATCAGTTTCTGGTTAGATTTTTGGGCTGGTTTTTTCTTTAGTGTTCCGATTTCGGAAAATCTAAGTGTTGGTCCTTTGGTATTTCAGGGTTCACTTTTTGCTGTTGTTCTGGGTTTCTACTGGTTCATTGCTTCCATTTAGAGCTTCATTTTGCTCTATTTCGATCATTACTGCAGTAGGTATGTAACTCTTGGTCCAAAATTAGCCTTGAATGAGATATGGTTTGGATTCAAATATGTATGTTGTTTCTGCCTGTAGTCCCTACACTTGTCTCAAACTCATTTTGGTTTCTATCCAATAAATGTTGCTTCCCTGAAATTCCAGACTTCCTTTTCTCGTTAAAATGACTTCTTGCCATGCTTATGTATGAATCATGCCTATATAAATTGAACTGATATGGTCATTCGACTGGCACTAGCCATTGCTTGTTATTTTGTTGTTATACAATGTTAAATGGTTTTTCCATTGTAATGAAGTTTTTACTTCGATTTTCTGGTTGTATGCGAGTGGTAACAAGAGAGAAAAATCTCAGAGCTGGAACCAAAAGTTGACTTGTAAAAACAGCTTTTGTAGCTGATTTTTGCAAGCTGAAGCTTACTGGAGGGTTTGGCAACAAATGAAAAGCTCAAAATCATGTTTAATATTATCTAGACATATAGTTGTATCTAGATTGTGTTGTAATTTAAATCTATGGAGTGTTCACTAGTAAACTAGCTTTTGGAGTATATTGTAATAATTTTTAAGTGGATTGCTGTGATTAATAGTCGCATTGTTAGTATCATGTCAATAGCCAGTGTTATAAATACCGTTTGTTGGTCAAGAATTGTTCAAAATGAAGACTATACGAAATGGGCCAGACTTGTAAAATTGGCCCAATTGGGGAGATGACCTAAACAAGTCTGGACCCAGGCAGCTTGGGCTTGGGTACTAAGCGTAATAGCTTGACCCGAGCTATGGGCTTGCTTCTTTAAACTTTAACATAAACTCCCAATTTTGTTTTGTGTGTTGAAAATTACAATAGTATAGTTTAATTTTAAAAAAACTTGGATAATTTTCTAACTTCACTTCTGTATGAATCGAACTTGGGTTTTGGATAAGGTTATTTTGGTGATTTTGTCTTGTTACTAAAAACAAAACCACAAAGAGGCCCAGTCGGCTAGAGTTGCGAGAGGGCCAGCTGTACCGAATAGCCAATTGGGCCCTTTCTCTTATGTTTTAGGCCCGTAACCTTAATGCTAGATTGTCTCTAAAGTAGTTGAAATCTTTATCCTTACACACTACTGTAGATGCTTTACAACAAAATCAAATTAGCTAAGAAAATCTGAATATTCGTAGAAATACTTTAGGCCCGATTAATTAACTATCGTGACTATGGTTACGGTTCCCGTGACATAGTTATGATACCTAATCCCCAAAATCGGGTGTGCATTTTATGTGATCCGATCGTAACAACTTTAAACAATAATAAAATAAACATATCGCAAATTGCGGGTGCATTTCATGTAGCGTAGTTTGCGGTGTATTCCAAAACGGCAAGTGTACGATAATCGTAACTTTTTCAAGAAATAATTCCATAAATCCTAAAAAGCGAGTTATAAATAAAAAGCGGTTATAAAGTTAAAAATGCACAATAGGTTTAAAACATGTAGTAAATTAGATAATTAGGCCAATTATTAATAGTTAAGCGACCGTGCTCGAACCACGGAACCCGGGAATGCCTAACACCTTCTCCCGGGTTAACAGAATTCCTTACCTAGTTTTCTGGTTTCGCAGACTTTTAAATAAAGTCAAATTTCTCCTCGATTTGGGATTTAAAATAAACCGGTGACTTTGGACACCAAATAAATTATTCCAAGTGGCGACTCTAAATAAATAAAAATAATCCCATTTTGAATAATGTCACTTAAATTGGAAAAGGTCCCTTATGCCCTACGGGTAAAAAGGAGGTGTGACACTTAACATTTGAATTTTTGTTAGTGCAGACCCTGTTCTGCGGCTGCACAATTCATGTGCGGTCCGCACACCTCCTTTAAATCTGATGGGCTTCTTCGCCTGTTCTGTGGCCGTAGAGGGAATTTTGCGGTTTGCACTTTCTTCTGCGGCCGCAGAAATACCTCTGCGGACCGCACTTCTTGTGTACTACGCACCTTCTTGCCTTGTGAGTCGGAACACTCCCTTATTAGTCGGATTTCTTCATGAGAGCCCAAATTTCCAACATTCCTTCAATTTGCACACTTTCATTAGTTTTGGAAACACAAATAAATACTTTTAGACTAAAACAAAAGTAAAAAGGTATTAATAAATGGTCAAAGTCCACACTTATCATGTACCCGGAGTAAGCATCGAGAAAACTCATTAACTCATGCCAGGTCGTTGCATCAATCATTTCATCAGCGTTCGGCAATGGGAACGAGCACTTTGGGAACGCCTTATTTAAGTCCTTATAGTCTACGCACATGCAAAATTTATTGTTCTTCTTTGGAACTACTACTATGTTAGCTAGCTAGTTTGGATACTTTACCCTCGGATTGAACCGATATCAAGTAGGCGAGTTACCTCTTCTTTGACGATTTTGTTTTTGCCCTCGGTAATAGGACATTTTTTGTCTTACCAGAGGAATGCTGGGATCCAAGCTTAGCTTGTGCATGGCCATTTCCGGCGGGATACCTGTCATATCCGCATGCGACCACGCAAAACAATCGACGTTAAATTTAAGAAATTCAATAAATCCACACCTTAGTTCAGGGTGCAGTCGTGTCCCCAAGTGGAATTTCCTCTCCAAGAACTTTTCGAATAATGCGACTTGCTCAAGCTCTTCCGCTGTGGATTTTGTTGCGTCCGTCTCTTCTGGTACCTAGAAATACCTTGGCACTTGATAAGATTCTGACGCCTCTTCTCTCTGGTTGACTGCGCTTGACTCGAGAGCAGGCACCGGTTCCATTAATTGCTATGTCGCATGCTCTTTTCCTTTGCTACTGGAGACCTAAATTGTATTCATCTCCCTTGCCACCGGTTGGTCACCTCTTATTTGTTTAATTTCCTCGGAAGTTGGGAATTTCAGCAGCTAGTGATATGCCGATGGCACAGCCTTCATCTCGTGCAACCATGGTCTTCCCAAGATAATATTGTAACCCATATCACCATCCACCACCTCGAATAGGATCGTCTTCATCACCCCTTCGGCATTCGTGGGCAGCAGGATCTCTCTTTGGGTCGTCACGCTTGCTAGGTTAAACCTAGAGAGAAGTTTTGTGGTTGGAATGATGCTTTCGTTGAACTTGGCTTGCTCCAATACCCTCCATTGTATAATATTGACCGAACTCCCTGGATCCACCAGAACACGTTTGATTTTAAAGTCTAACACATTTAAAGAGATTACCAATGCGTCGTTGTGTGGTAGCAACAATCCAACTGTGTCCTCCTCCGTGAAAGTGATGTCGTCTTCGGCGACTTTCCGGAGCCTCTTGTTGTGGGTTACTGACACCTTCGTCTTTTTCGGCGCCAAGAAGGTAACCCCGTTAATCTCGTTCCCCCCGAAAATCATGTTGATTGTCAGGCACGGGGGATCTTCTCCTACTTTTGAGGGCTCCGTGTTGTCACGATTGAGATTGTAATTATTTTTAGCCCTATCACTTAAGAACTCCTTGAGATGGCCATTTTTCAGCAGTGTCGCCACCTCTCCGCGCAGATGCCAGCAGTCGCCAGTCCGGTAACCATTCATCCTGTGGTATTCGCACCACAAATTAGGATACCTCTAGCTAGGTCAGATCTCATTGACTTCGGGAACCATGCTTCTTTAATATTCCTCATAGCCGACACCAAATCTACTACACTGACATTGAAGTTATATTCTGATAAGTCTGGGCTGGAATAATCTCGAGAACCAGACGTTTCCTTGTCCTATAACGACCTATTGTTTTGGTTGCAATCAGTACTTCTGTCGGTAACGAACCTATCCGCTGACTGAAAACCTCTGTCGCGTCCTTCAGCCCATTCATAGGGATGAAACCGGTACCATAAAGACCGTCGAAATCGTCTTTTTATTTCTCTTTATTCTTTTCTCGCTCTCGTCCCTTAACCGACGTCGGGAAATCGAGTTGATCATCCTCAATCCTTATCTTTGACTTGTACCGGTTGTGAACATTCGCCAAGTTGTCTCTTGGAACTCGAGCATGCTTTCTTTCAACTTCCAGGAAGCATCAGAACTTCTCGGATTCAAACCCTTGGTGAATGCTTCAGCCGCCCATTCATCTGGAACGACCGGTAGCAACATCCTTTCCTTTTGGAATTGGGTTACAAGCTCCCGCAGCAACTCGGACTCTCCTTGTGCAGTCCAAAATATATCGGCCTTTCGGGCCTGTACCTTTCTGGCCCAGGCGTGGGCCTTAATGAAAGAATCCATGCATCTCAAAGGAATCTATGGAATGCTCAGGAAAAAGCGAATACCAGGTCAAGGCTCCCTTCGTGAGAGTCTCTCTGAATTTTTTCAGCAAAATTGACTCGACCTCGTGGGGAGCTAAATCGTTCCCCTTCACCGCTGTTGTATAGGTGGTGATATGCTCCTGAGGATCTGAAGTCCAATCATATTTCGGCACGTCCGGCATTTTAAATCGCTTCGGGATCAATTCTGGTGACGTGCTTGGTTTGTACGGCAATTGAGTGTACTTCTTTGAGTCTGACCCCTTCAACACTGGTGGTGCGCCCAGAATTTGGTCCATGCGGGCGTTCACTTCCCTCATAAACCATATGAGTTCATTTTTGAAGGGATCACTCTCATTGTTGTGACCGGATCCGCTCCCCTAGCCCCATCGAAGCTGACCTCGCCCCTTGGGATGTTGTTGTAGACCCTCTACATTGTTTGATTTGCAGGAGCACCAGGAGGAATTGGACCTCGCCCATTCGTATTATTGGAAGCACCCGATAACATCTGATTTAGCTCTGTCATAACCTTATCTTGCCTTGTGAGATGGCCTAGAATGGCCTCTTGTTTCACTTGTAGGATCGTCACCACTTTGATGACGTGCTCTTCTCCAGCATCATCAAGAGTCACTTCTCGCACATGTCGCAGGTACCGCCTGCCGTGGATCGGCGTGTTCTCGTTCCTGTCACTGCGTTTATAACTGATTGAATCATCGTGCTGAGGCTAATTTTCTTGGCCTCAAGGTTGTGTGTGTGTTGTTAACACCATTATTTGCCATTTTCTATGATTTTTTGTTAAGAACAAATAACCAAAAATGTTAGTAAAAGAGGTAAAGGACCAACTAATTACACAACTGTCTAAACCCCACGGTGCGCGCCAAACTGTTTACCTATAAAACGGTACAATTGAATTTGTACGTGTTTTATAGACAAGTGAATTAATTTGATCCTAAGATAATAGATGAATTAGACAAAAATATAATACTTAGCCTTGAAATGGAGATAAAATAGCAAATAGAAATATCGGGAACAGGGCTTCCGGGGACAATAGCAACGATATCAGCAAACAAAACGATAAAACTATATTAAGCTTTGAATAGAGTGTAGCGTGTGTTTTCAGAAAATTTGTGTCCTTTACAATGATAATAGAGCTTACTATTTATAGCTGCACCTAGGGAACAAGGTCCTAGGATCAAGCCCCTCTTTAATGTCAATTATGAGGGTCATTGAAGAATGTGTCACTACATGCTACCGGGTGGCAAGCATTTATTTCATCTTTATGAGTATCATTTTCTCAGGATCGTTGCCTTCGGATTCAACTATTTTCTGTATTCGGCTCCACGTGTCACTTCCTCATGCGAGCATTTAATATAAACATATATTACCCCATACAATGACACTTATCATGAAACTTTATCTGTAATGTATGACATGATTTTATAAATAATTTTTTTATCGTGTATTAATTTGAATTCATTCCAAAATTAATTATATTGTTCCTATACTTTTTGGTTGTCGGGAAGGGAGGGATAGGCCTGATGACCGATCTCAAGGAGCCTAAGAGGAAGAAAAAAAGAGAAAACTATCCTCTATAGCCCCTCAAAATTTTAATAGCCAAGTTTTTTCCCACTAACATGAAATGGCCCTTCGGCCCAAACTTATTGCATCTAATAGCCCGAAATATCTATTTTGTATATTTTTTTGTATAGTGATAGTCTGTTTTGTATATTTTTCATATATTGACAGTCTATTTTGTATATTTTTTGTATAGTAACAGTCTATTTAGTATATGTTTTGTATAATGACAGTCTATTTTGTATATATTTTGTATAGTGACAGCCTATTGTATATAAATTGTATAGTGGCAGTCTATTTAGTATATTTCTGTATAGTGACAGTCAATTTAGTATATTTTCTGTATAATGACAGTCTATTTTTGTATATGTTTTGTATAGTAACAGTCTATTGTTTATAAATTTTATAGTGACAGTGTATTTTGTGTAATTTTTGTATAGTGACAGTCTATTTTGTATATATTTTGTAATATACCAATATTCAAATCTATTTTCACCAAAAGAAATACATAAATATCCATGTAAATATATACTAATGGTGGGCCTGAAATTATGGTTCCCATCAAAATTAACTTATGACATACATGTGGAAATGGAAATTTATTTGGTGAAAACTAAAGGATTTCCCTAGCAAAGAAAGTTAGCCCTGGAAAAAAAATGAGGCAATAACAGAGAGCTTGGCATTTTTATTCAAAGGGTGGTTGCCCCTCTCTCTTTAGCCAATGATTTTCCTTTTCCACTTTTAAAATAAAATCAACATCCCTTGAATTCCTGGAAATACGTACTACTATCCAACCCGTATCTTGGCCTGGCAAATCAACGGACGGCCGGCGATTTAAAGGTTTTTTCTTTGGATGCAATCGGTGATTTTGCAGCCATGGCATGGTCGCCTCTCTTTTCCGCGATCTATCTTTGCAGATCTGAGCCTCAGTACTTTTAGGCTAGCCACTAGAATTAATTTTGAGAAACTTTCAGAAATCACTATGTTTTAGTGGTTATTAGCTAGTTGTAGCTATCATTTACTATATTACTTCCTATAACTATATTTTTCAGGTTTTTTAGAGTTTATTCGATGTATTTAAGCTACTGTATTCATGAATACAGTAGCATTTCTAGGCGTGAAACAGGGGATTACAGCTAGACAGATTTTTGTATTCGACTGTATTCACGGCGTGAAACAGGGGATTACAACTGTTTTAAAACGGAAAGTGAATCAATTAACATAATAGACTCCTAATATAACTCAATAAACTCAATTATAACACACAAATTTTGTATTTCCAGTTATAAAAAAGATTCTCAATCGAAAAATACCCCAAAAATATATCAATCTTCAGAGAGATTATATAATTACATTGAGTATAGTTAAACACATAAAAGTACATTGAATACATGAAGTATAGCAGGTCATCTATAGTGCAAAAATATATGAATACATACTGCAGATATATTTGAATACATATATACATCTGAATACTTAAATTATATTAATTAAAAAACCTATAGCGAGACAGTGAATATAATAAAATACATGGAATACAGCGAGATACAATAAAATAAAATGAAAAAAAGACAATGAAATACATGGAAATACAGTGAGATACATTGAAATACACTTAAAAAAAGTAACAGAATCTTCAAGTTGCTCAGCCCCAAACTCCGTCGTCTTTGTTCAAGAACAACCCTAATGTCGTCTCGTCGAGTTGCAGCCCTAACCAAACATCTTTTGCAGCACAAATACTGTTTCATCGTCTTGTTCGTCGTCATTTTCGATGTCTTCCATTCCAATCACTACTTATAATTCCAACACAAGGAACTACCGTTCGAGATCAGAAATTGAGGAGTATGATCATGAAAAGCTGCAGATCCCTACTTCACCAACTTCAACGCTCTGTTTGGCTGTGGGACGGGAAATTCGAAGCGTTTTCGAGTCAATTACCCGGTGAAGAAGAATGTGAAGAAGGCGTTTTCGTCCTTTGTTGGCAATGGTGCAACTTTTTGAAGATGATATATTATCTTTGAATTTGATGAATTAGGGAAAACCCTCAATAGATGTTTGATGTCCTCAAAATCGCCAAATTCAACACAAGGAACTACCATCGACGGAGGGACTGATGAGAGAGAATCCATAAGTTTGTATTCATGGAGAAAAATGGTGTTGAGAGAGGGGGTGGAGAAAAATCTGAAATAATGAGAGAGAAAAATAATACAAAGCGTATTTTATGGCTTAAGGGTAGGAGGTGACCATAAATAGATATTTGGCTATAAAAATCAAAAGGTAGCTATGGAATATAATTTTTTAAAATGATATTTATTTAAAATAAATAAGGTATCAACCTTTGCTATAGGAGGTAAAAATTCCATTACTTTTGGGCTATAAAATGTGTATTGTAATTTTGGGCTACCGAATGTTACAGGTTTGGCCCGAGTGGCTATAAATGAATTTTGCTCGAAAATAAAGAAAAATTAACCCAAATAGCCGCCCACCTGATCTCTTAAACTAAAAATAGCCGATGGATGTATAATATACGTATAATTCGTGTATAACATATGTATAACTGTATATAAATATGTATAATTTATGTACACCGGCTAGAAAAATAAACATTGAATCTGACCGGTTTTTTGTGTAACAATCCCGAAAATGAAAGAGAAAATGGGCTTTTAACACAATTGTTGGTCGGCGAAAAATAATTGCAGCTAAATACATAAAAATATGCACTATTTTTATCCATTAAGAAAATAGACCTTTCGCAATCCCCCAATTTGAGTTTTGTCCATTAAATTAAGAAGTTCAAAAGAAAGAGAATAGAAAAGAAACCACCAAAATCTAGCTAGGTGTTATAACTATATTGCTTCACATTCAACGGTGGCTACTTCATATAGCTCTTACTGTGACTTATTCCTTCGGTGCACAGTGTTGACCTAATTCCTACTCCGAGTGATAGGCCTAGAAATGGATTTAAACTAGTACTGTGATATACTTTAGTTTGATTATTCTTCAACTCCACGAAAGAATCTGGTTGAATGAATAATACTTGCATGGATGGGAGTCTTCATTTGAATTCAAGCCTCCAGAAGAAAAGCATAATTTCCACATAATATAAAAAGAACCAGTCAATGGGATTCCCTAAAGCCACCATTTAATATAAACCTTACACATCCCTTCACTAACAAATTTCGCAAGTATGGCTTACTATTATTAGTAAATAAAATTTCTCGATATAGTAATTAACCTTTGATAACATTGTTGTGATTGCAACAGTTAAAATCATAACTTGAAGAAAAAATTAAGGGTGGTCAAGATGGTACCGAATTAGCAGTTGCTACTTGAAAGTCGCAATTAGCATCAACGTCTTATAAATCGCAATCAGCATTTGTGCTTATAAATTGCAATTAACAATATTATTTCATAAATCGCAGTTATCATTTACGACTTAAAATGTCAATTAACAACCTATAAATCGATTATGCTATGAGTGACTTATAGTTTACATTTATTAGCTGCCCTGCTCAAAACGACTAAGTTAACCAAGTTCAAACTTAAATAAAGTTGTATTAGGTTAAACACGTATTAAGTAACAGGTCATAACTTAACTTTTCTAATTCAATACAACTTCTCGAATAATTTCTTGTAGCTGAGCCAAAAGATTTCTCCCCATTTCTGTATCCATTTATATAATTATTTCATTCTTTACATTTAAGCTTTTAGCTAGAAAATTGAGCACTCTACGAAAGTTGGATAGGGGATTGAGAGTTGTTTACCCTAAAATTTGGATAACAATTAAACTTATAGTGTGGTTTTAAGGATACGTTATTTTACCTAATATCAATTGATAAACGTAAAGATAAGTGATGGGACTTGACAAGAATGTAAAACAAACCAATGCTTGGACAATGCCCTCGAGCTGATGAACCCTCGAGCTTAGTAAAGTAAGAACAGTTAAAGAACAACAAGTTGATAAACAAGAGAAAGAGAGAAATATTATATTGCCTTGATCTGTATCAATGTAAGTTTTTTACAAAATGATTAGGGCCCTCTTTATATAGCAGAGGAGCCCTAGTTATGGTACAATTCTAATTACGAAAGTAAATCCTTGATTAGCCTAAACAATCGCCCTTGATTTGATTTGTTCCGGGATTTTCGCCGTGATCTCCGACCAGTTATGGCTATTCCGCCTTGCCGTTGCTCGAAGTCGATCATATTAGGTCTCGATTGTTGATGGCCTCGATCTCGACGAGCACTTCGATTCTCGAAAGCGATACCTTGTCTTCGTGCTTTGGCTTGATCCATTACGGGGTTTACCCTCGATATTATTCCCTGGTCTCGATTTAATGGCGAAATTGGGCAAGCCTGAATTTACCGTATACAGATAGTCCCCTCGTTTCTTGGAGTGTAAAGAGAAGAACGAACTGAGCCTCCAATTTTTTACACGACTAATTATGACGTCACCCTCGTGACGTAAGCGATGGAAGTGACTGAAGCGTCACGTCTGCACAGTTCCCAAAATCATTAATAATCGTCACTTGATGGTCGGCACTAGTGTTTTCAAACCGCCATAGCAAATATTATAAATAGATCATCTTCATAATTTCTCAAACTTTACTTTCAAAATTTCTTCGAATCTTCAAAAACTCTACTACTCCCTTCAAGCTTATCAATTCTGCAGGTTCTTTAAATCCCGTTTGCCAATCTTTTCTTAAAACAACATGTTTCATCTTCTTCTTTCTTTGAACTCATATAACAATGACGAAAACATCAAAAATCATTCCTCAAAAGGAAAAAGCCTCTTCATGGCGGTCGGCCGATGATAAAACACCGGTGGAGCCACGCGTCGAAGAGTGCATTCCCGGGTCGTGCGATCTTACTTCTGATTTTAAAGTTGAGAAACCCTCGTCGGTCCCTGGCTGATGTGAGCCAATGTCGAGATACATATGCTCGATAACCGAGGGCAATTTTGAGCTACTGAAAAAAGATTGCCATTGGGAACAAAGAGGTGGCGATTCCTACCCCCCGGGAGGATATTACCACTTATGTGAAAGGGTTTTTAAGTGTTTACACTTACCCTTTCACGCTGGGTCCTGTCGATCCCGTTATTATCGACTTCTGCCGCCAATACCACATAACCCTAGGCCAAATCCACCCCTCTTTTTGGCGCATCGTTATTTTGCTCCGATTCTTCGTGAGCAAGGTCGAAGGGATGTCTTTCACCCTCGACCATCTCATTAGACTATACAGCCCCCGTCTCTATCGAGGCGGATTAATAAGGCTTCACCGCCAGGCCACAAAGGTGTTGTTCTCGATCATAGACGAGGACAAAGATCGGGGATGGATGGTCTGGTTTGTCTGAGTGAGAAGTTCTGACATAATCCCGACCGAGAAGATGCCATTCCTCGAAGAATGGAACATGAAGCGTAAGTACAAACCCATCAATAGCTTCTGTTGATTGGTTTGCTTCCTTTACCTTTTCTCATCAAAATTCTTCCTTATGATGCAGCGGTCTCTTGGGTGCCTGGTGCAATTTTGAACCTTGAGGGCTGGGTTCGGAAACTGTCATCGACCTCTTCATACGCTGAGCACTCGTGGCATGATTTGGCAAGGGGCCAATGGGAGGCCAAAGTTCATGGTAAGTTTCGTTTTATGTGTTTGACGTTCTTCTCTGAGATGTCTCCTTTTTATTTCTTCCTGGTTTCCTTTCATACAGGTCTCTGGGACAACGCTATCATGAGGCCGCCCCCGCCTGGGGAAGAGGAGGAGGCCCCAAAACCGGCCAAGGATAAGAAGAGGAAAAAGGTTTCACCCTCCGATACTCCAAAGCCTAAGAAGAGCACGGCTCATAGGTCAAACAAAGATACCGCCGCCTTGCCTGCGGATGTAGTTCAGAAGCTACGAGATGAGGAAGAGGAAAAGGAAGATGATGACTACGAGCTGGTGGCTCGAAAGAGGAGCACCGAGGTCCTAAAGGCCGCTGAGCCAGTGTTGTTCGAAGAAGTTCAGCTTCGGGCCGAAGGGATTTCGGAGGATGGCCCGAACAAAGTCCCCGAGCCATCGCAGGCCGAAGATGTCTCCCGCAGTGATGGGCAACCGATGGACGTACCTGATGGGGCCAGTTTTGAGGCCCTTCAAAACGAAGAGAACGCCCCAAGTAACCTGCTTGGGGCAATAAATGTTGACGATTCACTGCCCTTCCCCTCATTTTCCGAGGGGCAAATCAAGAGGCCCAGGCCATAGGGATCCCCGAAGTGGGAACGGCCCACGAAGGGGAGGTCCTTTTCCATGGTTGCTTCGTGAGAGTCAAAGATGATTCCGATCTAGGTGATGCATCGAGCATCTTCGATGAGGCCCATCGACTCTTGAGTCAGGTAAGCCTTAGCTCCCTTTATCTATATTACTTTTGCCTTTGTTTCCTCTTGCCTTATTTTCCTTTCTTTCTTCATAGGCTTTGACGCTTCATCCGGAAGCGTTTTCTAAATCCCGGGCAGAGCTGAACCGGTGTGAGGCTGACCATAAAAGGCTTACAGAGGAGAGGGATGCCCTAAAACTTATTATTGGGCAAAAAGAAGAGGAGATCAAGGACCTCCGAGTTGAATTGGCAACAGCTCACAAAGGGCAAACCGACCTGATTGAGCAGGTAATGTAATTTTTTGGAAGCTCGTTTTATTAATCCGAAGACGATGACTAACACTTCAATCTTGCAGGTTTAGTAGAAGGCCGAAAAAATTGAGCAACTTCGCTAGGAGGCCAAGATGAAGGAGGCAGAGACTTTGGGGTAGAAGCAGAACATGGACCGTCTTGCCTTAGAGAAAGACACTGCTCGGGCCCAGCTATCTTCGGCCAAATGTCAACTCCAAAGCATGACGGAAGAGAGCTTGGCCCGAGCTAAGAAAATTGAGGAGCTCGTGGTTCGGTTGGCCACTGAGCTTGCGAAGGCCATATCTGAGGCAGAAATAGTAAAGGCTAATGCGGAGGCGGTCGTGGCCGTCTACCGAGCTGATGCTGAAGCCGCTCATGCTCGAGCAAAGGAGATTTCTGATGCTGCTCAGGTTCGATCATTCTGTGTTGCTGAGCATGCCAAATGCCAGTCTCGGAGAGAGACTCTCGAGGAGATCCATGCTCGTGGCTTTGACCTTACTGTCGATATCGAGAATGCGAAAGTGATAGAGGCCGAAGACAAAGCTTTTCTCTCTAATGATGATGGTTCCAGGAGCTCGAGTGGACCCGAAAGTGGAGGGGATGAAGATAAGGCTCCCGGGGAACATTAGGCACTTAGATTTTTTTCTTTTTTGGATTTTTTGTGTAAGACCCAAAGTAGTCTTTGTAAATATTTTTGCGTGTATGAAAGATCCCTTTTCTTTCCGACTTGTCTCCAATTTTGGTTTTGTGAAGACTCTGTTTTGCTTTTTGCCTTATATTCTTTATATTTTGTGAGGATTTTGACTCACTTCGTTGTCTTGCGAAAATTTTGTTTGTGAATCCGAAACTTAAGCGATTTGATCGCAGTCGAACTAGTATAGTCTCTATAATCGAGTGAGTATTTGCTCGAACTCGGAGTAGAAAAAACCCTAAGGTTTCGGTTGAGCGAGGGTGGATCCTCGAACCCAAAAATATAATGGCCCTTAGGCTCTTTGAATTGGGCCGATATGGCCTCAAAAGAGTGGCTTCTTCCCTTTTCGGCTTAAAAAGATTAATAATATAAGAATTTATTATGCCTTAGCACGAGGTAACTCTGTACCCGTCAGGATTCTCAAGGGTTAGAGTTATCGAAAAACTTTGTTATGACTCAGCATAAGTTTGTTCAAGAGTTCGAACAATTTGGTTTCCCTTAAGGTTTTTGAGGGTTGACGTTGTCGAAACCCTTTGTAATTTTGCCGAGGGTAGCCTTTTTTAACTGGTTTTTATGAAAATATTTGAAGGCCTGTTTTATTAAGAAATTCGGACGTCTCTGAACCGTGTTAGTTTGGCCGTAGCCTTTAACTTGAGATTTTTCCTTTGGGCTTGTTTTCTCAATAATACTTAGAACTTGTTCGAAGTACCAGTTCCCGAGTGGGACGGTCGTGGCCTATGAAACCGAGGGTTGCCTTTTCAAGGTCTTATGGTATCGAAGTTTACTAATTTGAACATGTCGATTTTTGGACTGTAGTCCCCGAGTACGGGGTTGGCAGCCCGAGTTTTAGTTGTGATCAGTGCTTGAGACAGTTTCCGCAATAGATCATAAGTAAAGTAGAAATTTCACTAAGGCATGAACACCTAGTAAGGAAAAAATACTTCTTTCAATAGATCATTCATACGTACATGTTTTGTCATCGGGGATCATTAATCTATAAGGACACGGTTCATTTGACTATTTGGCCCTTTACAAACTTTTACCTATCGAGACTCGTTGATACGGAGTATTGAGAATGTGACATACGAGGGTGATGCCCCCAGTATTCAAGGTTGATTGTAAAGAAGCCTCGGATACTGTTGAATTGTCACCAGGTAGCACAAATAATTTTGCCTCGTTAAAAACCTCGCCAGAAAAACCCACTTGGGATAAAAACCGATCTAAGGGAAAAAGAGTGAAATGCTTTAAAACCTAAGGTCTTTGTGTTGAAGAACTTCTCGATGTCTTCGATCGAACACCTACAATAAGTTAGTATAATACAAATGAAAAGAAGAAAGTCATACCTTAGCAATAATATCGTTTGAGGAGTGATATGTCCAATTATTTGGCAATTGTTCGCCGTCCATTGTGCCAAGTTTGTAAGACCCTTTTCTGATGACACCGATGACCTGATATGGCCCTTCCCAATTTGGGCCGAGTTTCCCTTCGTTTGGCTCTCGAGTATTGAGGGTGACTTTTCTCAGAACTAAGTCCCCGATTCGAAAGTGGCAAAGATTGGCTCTTCGGTTGTAGTATATTTTGATGCGCTACTTTTGTGCTGCCATTCAAATGAGGGCGGCCTCCCGTTTTTCATCTAACAGTTCTAGGCTTGTATTCATATCCCCGTGATTCGACTCTTTCGTTGTATATCAAAACCTGACACTAGGTTCCCCGACCTCGACTGGGATCAGAGCTTCGGCACCATATACTAAGGAGAACGGTGTTGCCCCCGTACTAGATTTTGACGTCGTTCGATACGCCCAAACAACTTCGGGCAAATTTCTCTCCATTTTCCCCCAACGTCGTTCAACCTTTTCTTTAAGTTCTGAATGATGGTCTTGTTTGTTGATTCGGCCTATCCGTTCCTACTAGGATGATACAGCGTCGATAATATCCTTTTTATTTTGTGATCTTTGAGGAACTTCATTATTTTGCTGCCGATAAATTGCTTTCCTTTGTCACATGCTATCTCGGCGGGTATTACGAATCGACATATGATGTGATCCCAGATGAAGTCCATAACTTCTTTTTCTCTGACTTTCTCGAAAGCCTGTGCTTCAACCCACTTAGAGAAATAGTCAGTCATAAATAAAATAAATTTAGCTTTACCTGGGGCCGATGGCAGAGGACCAACAATGTCCATCCACCATTTCATGAATGGCCATGGGGATAGGACTGAATGAAGTTGCTCTCCGGGTTGGTGATCATCGGCACATGCCTTTGGCATTTGTCACATTTTCGAACAAATTCTTTAGTATCTTTCTCCATAACGATGCAATAGTATCCTGCTCTGATGACTTTGTAAACCAACGACTCGGCACCGGAATGGTTCCCGCAAGTGCCCTCGTGGATTTCTCGTAGAACGTAATCGGTGTCTCCTGGTCCCAAATATTTTGCCAACGGTCCATCGAACATCCTTCTGTATAATGTTCCATCTTCGGCCAATGTGAATTATGCAACCTTTGCTCGCAGAGTCCTCGATTCCTTAGGATCCGATGGAAGCTTCCTGTTCTTTAAGTATTCGATGTACTTGTTCCTCCAATCCTAGGTTAAACTTGTGGATTTTATCTCGGCGTGCCTTCTTCGATCACTCACCTTGAAAGTTGTACGACAATCCCCGAGCTAAGTTCATCATCTTCGATCGATGACCCCAAGTTTGCAAGGGCATCGGCCTCGCTATTTTGTTCATGAGGCACGTGCTGTAGCGTCCATTCTCTAAATCAATGTAGAGACACTTGTAATTTGTCTAAGTACCTCTGCATCCGATCTTGCCAAACCTCGAAAATTCTGTTGACTTGATTTACCACAAGTTGGGAGTCGCACTTCGCCTTGATGACCTCTGCTCCCAAGCTCTTAGCTAGCTCGAGACCTACAATCATTGCCTCATACTCGGCCTCATTGTTAGTCAATTTCGAAGTTTTGATAGACTGTCTAATTGTACTACCTGTGGGTGGCTTTAAAACGATGCCTAGCTCGGACCCATTCACATTTGAAGCACCATCTGTGGAAAGGGTCCACACCCCCGAGGATGTACCCGATTTTAGCAATAGTTCCTTTCGACCTCGGGTATGAGGGCTGGCGTGAAGTAGGCCACAAAGTCGGCCAAGATTTGAGACTTGATGGCTGTTCGGGGTTGATACTCAATATCGTACCCGCTAATCTCAACGGCCTATTTGGCCAGTCGACCTGAGAGTTTGGGCTTATGCAAAATGTTGCGAACGGGGTAGGTGGTTACACCAAAAATAGGGTGACATTGAAAATAAGGTTTTAATTTCCTAGAGGTGCTTATTAGGGCAAACGCTAATTTTTCTAAGTGTGGGTACCGGGTTTCGGCCTCACCTAAAGTCCTACTAACATAATAGACAAGAAATTGCGTACCTTGATCTTCTCGAACTAGGACACCACTTACCGTAACTTCTGAGACTGCCAAATATAAGTAGAGTTGTTCGTCCACTTTCGGAGTATGAAGCAACTGGGGCTCGAAAGATATCGTTTTAACTATTCCAAAGCCTCTTGGCATTCCGGGGTCCAAGTGAAATTATTATTCTTTTTAAGCAGTGAGAATAACCTATGACTTCGATCCAAAGACCTCGAGAATAACCAGCCTATGGCGGTTATCCACCCTGTTAACCTTTGTACGGCCTTAACGCTGTCCACGACTGTGATATCTTCGATTGCTTTGATTTTATCAGGGTTAATCTCGATTCCCCGATTCAACACCATAAAGCCTAGGAAGTTGCTCGAACCGACCCCGAACGCACATTTCTCAGGATTGAACTTCATGTTGTATTTTTTCAATACGTCGAAGGTTTCCTGCAATTATGTCAAATGGTCCTCTGTACGCAGGGACTTAACTACCATATCATCAATATAGACTTCCATACATTTACCTATTTGTTCTTCGAACATTCAATTTGCTATGCGTTGATAAGTAGCACCAGTATTTTTTAATCCAAATGGCATTACATTGTAGCAATAAGTACCGTACTTAGTAATGAACGAATTCTTTTCCTGATCCTCCGGGTTCATTTGTATTTGATTGTACCTGGAGTAGGCATCGAGAAAGCTGAGGGTCTCGTGGTTGGCCGTAGCATAGATCATACGATCGGTATTCGGCAAAGGAAAAGAATCTTTAGGGTATGCTTTGTTTAAGTCTTTATAGTCTACGCACATTCTGAGTTTATTCCCCCTTTTAGGGACTACGACTACGTTTGCAAGCCATTCGGGATACTTTACTTCCCGAATGGACCCTATTTTGAGAAGTTTGGTTACCTCATCCTTGATGAATGCATGCTTAACCTCGGACTGTGGCCTTCTCTTTTGCTTTACCGGCCTGAACTTCGGGTCCAAGCTCAATCGATGAGTGGTAATATATGGTGGGATCCCTGTCTGTCAAGGTGGGACCAAGCAAAACAATCTAAATTTTTATTAAGGAATTTAATGAGTTTTTCCCTGAGCTCGGGGGTTAACCCTGTGCCCAGGTATACCTTTCGATCGGGCAGGTGCTCGATCAGTATGACTTGCTCTAGCTCTTTAACCGTTGACTTCGTGGTATCAGAATCTATGGGGATTATGAAGGTTCGAGGTATCATATAATCATTATCCTCGAAATTTTCCTGTTGCTCCGATTCGGTCGAGGCCGGCGACTGTGCTTGCAATTTGACTTCCTGTTTTCCCTTCAATTCTGGTCCCTTCGTTGATGATAGTGTCGATACTGGTATTACTTCATCAGTTGTAAACATTTCTTTGGCTGCGAGTTGTTCGCCGTACACCATTTTGATTCCTTCTGGTGGTAGGGAATTTAACGACTTGATGAAGCGTTGAAGGTACTGCCTTCATATTATGAATCCAAGGTCTTCCGAGCAGCGCATTGTATCTCATATCACCATCAATTATATGGAACTTCATTTCCTGGATAGTCCCGGCTACATTTACCGACAAAATGATTTACCCTTTGGTGGTTTCACTTGCCATGTTGAAACCGTTGAGTACTCGAGCCGCAGGTATGATTTGATCCTGGAGGGCGAGCTGCTCTACGACCCTCGATCGAATAATATTTGCCGAACTACCTAGATCAATCAACACACGTTTAACTTGAATTTTGTTCATAAGGGTAAATAATACCAGTGCATCGTTGTGAGGCTGTTCGATCCCTTCTGCATCCTCATCGTTGAAAGATAAGGTATCTTCTGGTAAGTAGTCTCGGGTACGTTTCTCCCTTGTGATTGTGACTTTGGTGCGTTTAAATGTCGGGACCTGAGGAATATCGACCCCACCAACGATCATATGAATTACGTGCTGCGGTTCCTCCTGTTCGTTTTTCCTGTTTGCATCTCTATCTCGGAAGCGATTTTTAACTCGGTCACTCAAGAACTCTCGAAGATGACCTTCGTTGAATAAATGAGCTACCTTCTCCCTTAATTGTCTGCAGTCTTCAGTTTTGTGACCATGGGTTCTGTGGTGTTTGCGCACTTCGTTTGGGTTCCTTTGAGCTGGATCGGCCTGTAAGGGTCTGGGCCATCTAGTGTCCTTGATTCGACCGATGGCTGATACAATACCTGATGCATCGACACTGAAGTTATATTCTGACAATCGAGGTGCTTCCTTGGATCCGGTATCCCTATCGAGACCGCTTTTTCTCATAAGCCCTCGGGAACTCTATCCCCGATTGTTTCTTCTATTATTCCGTACGGGGTTGCATCTGGGACCGTTGTTTCTCCGATCCCTGCTGTATGGCTGATACCTGTCTCTATTTGATCGTGGTTCCCGATCAACATCCCTTTTAACCCTGTCCACGGACCCGTTGGGATAAATCGAACCAACTGGAGTTCCCAATTGATCATCTTCAACCCTAATCTTCGACTGATACCGATTGTGTACATCGGCCCAAGTGATAGCTGGATATTCGATTAAATTCTGCTTTAACTGTTGTGAAGAACGAAACTCCGAGTGTTGAAACCTTGTGTAAAAGCTTGAACAGCCCACTCGTCGGTGATTGGAGGCAAATCCATTCGCTCCGTTTGGAACCGAGATACGAATACCCTGAGCATCTTGTTATCCTTTTGTCTTACTTTGAAGAGGTCCGATTTCCGTGTTGCAACTTTAATGGCTCCGGCATGGGCTTTCACAAAAGAATCTGCGAGCATACCGAATGAATAAATAGAATTGGATGGTAAGTTATGATACCATATCATGGCACCTTTCGATAAAGTTTCTCCAAATTTCTCCAATAGAACGGATTCAATCTCATCATCTTCTAAGTCATTTCCCTTTATCCTGCATGTGTACGAAGTGACATGTTCATTAGGATCGGCGGTCCCATTGTACTTGGGGATGTCCGGCATACGAAACTTCTTAGGAATGGGCTTCGGAGCCACACTTTAAGGAAAAGGATTCTGCACGAACTTCTTCGAATCCAAACCCTTTAGGATTGGGGGTGCCCCCGGTATTTGGTCAACTCGTGAGTTGTACGTTTCTACCTTTTTGTCATTAGCCTCGATTTTCTTTTCACCCGATTCTATCCATTTAGTGAGCTCCTCGAGCATCTTCATGACGGCGGGGTCGATTCCCGATACATTATCGTTCAATTTCTCCTGTACAGGATCGACCCTATGAACAACTTCCTATGACGTATCGAGTTCAATTCTGCTTGGTGCCCGATTCTGATTTTGGAGTGGCGCTAACGCAGCTTGCTGAGTTTGTAACATTTCAATATCATTTGAAGGCTAATCCTGCCTTCTTCACCACTCCGTGCATTCTAATCGGTTGCCCGAGCGTCTCTGCGGGCGCTATTTTCAGGGTCGGTGCCTAAATTTCCATGAATTGCAACATGAGAATTGACATCGATTGGATCCACGGCCCGTGGTCCATCGGGATTGATTGGAGGTACTCCGTTTCCCGGGGCGACTATGTGCTCGTTCTCGCCATGAAGACCAAGGTCGGTGTCTGTGTGAGTGGGCACTACTTGAGAGTTTGACATGTTGATTCCTGAAATCAAAGACACTTACGAGAACAAGTGTAAAAGCAGTGTGTGCTATGAGGATTAATACTAGGCAATCACTATTATCCTTAGCCCCATGGTGGACGCTAAACTGTTTACCCTAAAAACTGGATAACAATTAAACTTATAGTGTGATTTTAAGGACACATGATCTTGCCTAATACCAATTAATAAACGTAAAGATAAGTGATGGAAATTGACAAGAATGTAAAACAAACCAATGCTTGGACAGCGCCCTCGAGCTGATGAACCCTCGAGCTTAGTAAAGTAAGAACAATTAAAGAACAACAAGTTGATAAACAAAATATTGCCTTGATCTGTATGAATGTAAGTTGGTTACAAAATGATTAGGGCCCTCTTTATATAGCAGAGGAGTCCTAGTTATGGAACAATTCTAATTACGGAAGTAAATCCCATGATTAGCCTAAACAATCGCCCTTGATTTGATCTGTTCCGGGATTTCTGCCGTGATCTTCGACCGGTTATGGATATTCCGCCTTTCCGTTATTGCGCTTAGCTCGAAATCGATCATATTAGGTCTTGATTGCTGATGGCCTCGATCTTGACAGACACTTCAATTCTCGGACTCGATACCTTATCTTTGTGCTTTGGCCTGATCCATTACGGGGCTAACCCTCGACGTTATTCCCAGGTCTCCGTTTAATGGCAAAATCGGGCAAGCCGGATTTTAACCGTATACAAAATATTATTTGGACACGAATTGAATAAACTAGTAAATATCAAATACTAAACAATTAAGGTTTCCTTCTATAATTTTGAATTAGTTTTCCAGCAATATATGACAACTATTGCTCTTGTTTTTACCGTCCTCGAGAGTCATATAAGAACATCTATGGAGAATTACTAGAAACAACTAAAATTAAATAAACTAAACAAACTGAAATATTTTTGGCAAAATAAGAAAGAAAAAAATAAAGAAACATTGCCAAAGCTCAATCGGTTCTACGGGATTCCAAATTTGGAGAGAACCCGGATCCGATTGATTACTCCCCAATTTCAAATCAGACATAACTATTCTCTTGCTCCTGCGAAATCGAGTTGCTAATTACACCGTAATCCATTTGCCGGCGAACTCCTCGCGAAATGCTAGGAAAGAGAGTGTGCAGTGGGTGGCGCCCGTTCCTATTATGTTTGCCGTTGTTTTTTGTCTTAGCTCACATGCTCTCAGGTTAATACTGAGTTAGTTAATTCCCTTTTTCGATACTTAATCTAGTTCTTAAAAAAAAAACGAATGGTAAAATTGTCTTTTTTTTTTTTCTTTCCAGTTTTAGAACTACGGCAGCACTCAGCTGCAGAAGCTCCACAAAGGAAACAATACAAGAAATCTGATCATCTGGTTTTAGGACCTGCTGCTGGCCAAGGGTTGCCTGATCGACTGCAATGCCAAGGTTTACATCTTTTTTGATTTAATGTTTGTTATTCCAATTAACTATCTTTGTAGTTTCCTCCCAGGAGAGGCGGATCCAGAATTTGAAGTTTATGGGTTACTGTAGTGACTCAAGTTATTGAACAATAATAAAACTACTGGGTTCACGTGAACGGTGAACCATAGGTTACAAGCTAGATCCACTCGTGCTCCTAGGATATTTAGAATTTGGTAGAACTTTGTGCTTGTGCACCTCTGGTTTCCTTTTGAGCCAGTTAAGTTGCTAAAATAATTTAGGAGAAGTGTACTCGAGGGTGTCGGCTAGTGGTTAATGAAGTGGGAGGAGAACCATGAGGTTTCAAGTTTAAATTGGAGGCAAAAACACTGAGGTGATTTCTTCCCATCTGCCTAAGTTTTGGTGGGCAGAGTTACTCGGTAGGTACTTGTGCTGGTGGAAGGCCCGGTGGAATAGTCGAGCTGTATGTAAGCTAGCCAGACACAACCGTCATTAAAAAATAAACAATTAGCAAGAAGCTCTAGTTAGTGGTTTTATTTGCTATACGTGCATATTTTTTTTAATCATTTCTAGCTCACAACAGCCTCCCTCGAATTGCAGTGTTTTTCTATTGGCTTTCTTGAAGTACATCTCTGGATTTTTGGTGCATAACTGCGCACAAAATCTAGCTTCTTCCTAGTTTGTCTACCATCTAATTTATGTATATATTCATGCATAAGCTTTGTTAATCTAAATGATAGGCAACAAAGCTCTCAGCAAGACACATTTTGGAGCATCTTATAAAAATTTGAAGGCTGGAGGCAATATTTCCATCGTCACTGTCTTTGCTACGTATAATACTGCTGTTGATCAGCAGGCTAGTGGTAAATCATTAGATTTGGTTACAGTTGGGAACGCTTCCTACAACAAGGTGGAGAGGTCGATCGCCATCTTGAATGTCTTCATTAATTTCATTCAGGTAAATCCATGTGCAAGACAACATAGATCAATATTGTGTACTTGTTGAGATTCTCAAGTACACTTTGATGTCATAAGCTCCACATTGCTGATATGTAATGGATAATCGGACAAAAAATCAGCAGAAATAATTTTTAGAAAACTTCTCCTAGAAATGTTATTGTTTCCTTCCTACTTTATCCACAAAAAAGGTTGTTGTTTTCTTCCGATCACAATTTGAAATAATCGGGAAGAATAATGGCGAAGGTTACTTGTAAGGCCTCTTACATCCTTCTTAGTGGTGTTTGGCTAGGTGTAGGGTAAAAACTTCCATGATAAAACATTAAAAAACACTAATGGGACACGAGAAGGTTTTTAAGAAACATGAAAAGTTATTAGAACTGCATTCTTCAATAGCCTTTAGTTCAAACTCATTGGAGTGAGCTTTTATCACTTATTTGGTGGAGGCAAACAAACATATGTGACAGTTTGAATTTTTTTTTTTTTTTTTAATTTTTAAATTTGATATTTTGATCTTCTCATGATAAGCTTGATATTCCTTCTGGAAATATTGCCATTTCACTTTCTTATTTTACTTCCGGAGTGCCTGTCATACTCCTAAATTAGAGTACCTGTGATAAAATCTCATTGCCAGCAAAAATTTACAAACTGTTACTAAAGGTATTATCTTGAAGTTGATTTCAGTTGCAATTTTTTTGACTTGGATTTGATTCGTGCAGGAGACCATGCCTCGGAGCAACATCATCATCCTTACTAATCCATCATCTAAACTTCCAGTGGAGAGAGATAGACTGACCATTCTACCCATTCAAGGTGATTATTCACGAGAAATGTTGATGCTACAAAGAATCAGGTCTTACATTGTAAGAGCACAGTTCATTATTATGAAGGGTATTTTTCTTTTTATGTTGATTTTGGCTTCATAACTTTCCCAATTCCTACTATTTTTTCATCATGCTAGGCGTGCTTCAGATTATTTCTTGTAACTTGGGAAAATCACCTTTCCACACTGAGAAAAGCTAATTGGCAACATGTATATTTGCATTTTCCAATGCACGTGGGCCTTTTCTGTCCTCGTACAGTTGAATCATCCATGAACATTTGTTGTTATCTGAGAAAATCATCATGTCCTTGTACTGTTGAAACATCCATGAATATTTGTTTGTATTTCTTTTGTGAGGGGGAGGGGGCGGTGGGTGGTCGGTCGGCTAGTATTAACTATTAGTGGAGCTTTCATTGCAGAGCTAATGCAGAATTGTAAATTTGATGCTTTCTTGTCGTGCCATAACACTTTTTGTGTTTGTTTCCAGTTTTGGTCACTACAGTTTAGTGTCTGAGTATTTCCAGAAAGTGTCGAGTGATTGTCTATGACAATGACATGTAAAGATATAGTAAATGAACATAGTTAAAAATATTATCTTTTGCATTTAAGTGTTGATGTCCAGATATTATCTTACTTGGTAAATGTATTGCAAAATATACTATCACTTCTCTATTTCTGTCAATTTGTCGAGTCTAATTCCCTTAGGAAATTTTAGATGATTAGACTTTTGTATCATGCATGGTATTCTTTTTTGCTTATAGTTTCCCAATCCAGGTCTTTCTCGAAACACGAGCTATGGAGCATTCAAAATGGAAGGGGGGAGTGAATCATTACATCTTTACCGACTCGGATATAGCAGTGGTTGATGACTTGGGGCAGATATTTAATGATCACCCTGATTTTCATGTGGCTCTAACATTCCGTAACAACAAAGAGCAACCTCTGAATTCAGGCTTTATAGCAGTGAGGGGCACTCCTGAGGGAATTCTAAGGTTGTTTTTTAGTCTATTCTCCCTGAATTTATGGGGAGGGTGCTAATAGGAGCCCTCGGTATCATATAATGGTGCTTGGTTTGTGTGCTTGATAATTTTAGATCATGCATAGCAGCGAAGGGCGCTCCTTTGTGAATTCTAAGCTTGTAGGTGTTATATTCTGTAGTTCTGATATTTATTTAGAAGGACTGTCTAGTAGGAATCCGGTAGATTAACAGATGTTTCTTGGTTCATATGTTTGAAATTTTGAAAACCTGGGATTTTAGTATTGTCTGTTTTCTTAGTCAGGACGTACTTAGTTTCTTTTATTAATTTAACGGCAGAACTTGGAATTGCTTTTGTTTACACCTCTTCCTAAAGCCATTATAACTCCTTAACTGTACAGAGCAAAGTTCTTCTTGGAAGAAGTACTAAAAGTCTACACGACAAAGTTCATGAAAGCTTCCAGAATGCTCGGGGATCAATTAGCTCTTGCCTGGGTTGTAAAATCTCACTCTTCCTTTGATGTTCGAAGGTTTACCAGAAAACAAGCATTTATGGACCAAATTAGTGGCGCTTCAGTGCTATTCTTGCCGTGTTCCATTTACAACTGGACACCACCAGAGGGCGCGGGTCAATTTCATGGGATACCCTTGGATGTTAAGGTACAGTTTTGGTTTAATCATGTTTTGGGTTTAAGGAATATAAATTGGTAAGTTTATAGTGAGAGTTTCTGAAATGACTCTTGAATTTCTATTTAAGGGGTTGTAATTTATTGACATCTAAATTCGTAGATGGTAGTCAACTAAACATACATATAACTGAAACAAAATGTCCAAGTGCATTCTCCATGCTAGAATTTCAGAAGTCTGATTCTCCATTACTTGATATATGTAGTAGATCTCTTGCAGTTTTATTGTTGCTAAAGTATAGTCAGACTCCTTAATCACTTCCACCTGGACCTCTTTAAGGGAAAAGATGCTGTTTACAGCTATTGAAAATCTGAAAAGAATCAAGAGTTGGTAACCTTCCAGTCACGTGATGAACAGCATACTTCATTAAATGAGATTATGGAAGGATGCCTCGTTTCGTTCTGAACTTTCAATTCATTTTTGGGCACAGGTAGTGCATTTTAAGGGATCAAGAAAGAGACTTATGCTGGAGTCTTGGAGCTTCTTAAAGTCATCGTCATTTTTAGATATTCCTGATATGTTATGTCTAATCCTAAGAAGTGGCAGGACGAAGTATGATTTCTAGTTTAGATTACCTTTGGTTATACCAGTCCGAGGGATCTATTCTTGAGTAAGAATGTCCACACATGCATTCAGAAGAATGACCGAGCTGTTTGGCTGTTTGAGGTCGTTGGTAGTTATGAACAGTCAACATTCACCAATCATGCCAAATGGAAACTGAGCCTAAGTCAATGGGTCAATATTGCTGCTCAGTTTGTGACTTCAGAAATTCAGATGACTGATTGTTTCTAGCCATAATTATTCTTTTTTTGTGTGTAACTATATGTAAGTTCTTGAATGTCAATAGTTCCATTCTTTCTTTCTTCTCTAGAAATTTCAACAGGATCAGTATTGATATTTCTATAGGAACTTCACCACTGAATGCTCCTTTATGTTATGGAAAAGATACCACTACTCCATACAAGTTTTTCACTTGCAACTTCACCTTTCCATTGTCTATTGCCATACTGGCTTTTGGTTCTCGAGAATCTGTTTCCTGATCACAATTTTGTCTCAAGCATAATTTAGTTCCTCATTAAAAAAATGTACTTTATGTCTCAAGCACAGTTGTTTAGTTCTTGAGCATAAATCATTCCTACATTTTTGAACTCGGGATATCTGACTAAAGGTGAAATTGTGTCTTTCATTTAGAGGTAAGAATCTACCTTTAACAAGAGGTCTTAAGCTATCTTAGAAATGAAGAACCTTTTGGTAGGAAACATGTTTTATCCCCTTATGGGTCGTTTGGTTTGTGATTAAGTTATAGCGTATTGAGATTATAATATGGGGAATATAGTACGAATATTAAATAATGATGGAATTTTTTTAGTGGATACACTTTTTTTATTTATAATTTTAACCTTGACTTTTTAAAAGACTTTGGGAGAAAGTTTCGGAGAAGCGCAAATGTGTTGTTTCATTATCGGGTAATATCTCTCATAGAGGACGGTAAAGAAATTAATACTACAATTATGATATAAATAATTTCGAGATTACTGATTCGAAATAAAAAGAAATTCAACCAAACGCGAAGTAAAATAATTTCACATTTTATTCTAAGATTATTATCCCTTATCTTGTAACCAAATGACGGGCGATGTGCACAAATAGCCACTAACAGCACCTGTCTTTATTTTAAAGCCAGTGTTTTAAATGTCTTTAGTCTTTAGCCACTGGTTTAATAAATTTATAGCTGACTGGACGAAAATACCCTTTTCTATAACTTATACCTACGCTAACATTAACGAGCAGCAGCAGTAGCAGCGCAGCAGCAACGCAGAACTTAAGTTTGACTTTCTGGTTAAAAAGTTATGGACAGGAAGTCCTTAACTTATAGTTCAAAGTTGAAAACTTAAGGACTCCTATCCTTAACTTTGATTTCAAAGATTAAAGGTTAAGGACAGGAAGTCCTTAACTTATAGTTTCAAGTTTAAAACTTAAGGGCTGTCTGTCCTTAACTTTGAGTTTTAAGTTCAAAAGTTAAGAACATGTTCAAAAATTACCAGTTAGATCGATCGATTCAGAGAAGATGAAGAAGGAGAAAGATTAACTGGAGCTCGTTTGCATGCGAGGATGATACAGTAGCAGAGAACACGCGAACTTGCCCCCCTCTCAAATTTCCCTCTTCTGAATGAAAAAACAAGAGTTTTGGGCATTTTGGCATATGAAGGAAGGGTAAAACAGTCTTTTCCTTATTAGTAGTGGCTATTTTTGCTGAGCATTATAATTAGTGGATAAAAATTAAAGACACCCTTAATTAGTGGCTACTACACGCCATTTTTACCCAAATGACCCCTTAAGTGACTTTCACGTGAGAATCAGATCAGTTGAGCGCCTAGATTTTGAAAAACAGATGTTTATAGCAAAATAAAAAGAAAATTACAATCCTATTTTTCCTTCAACTCGTTTAATATTACTCCATTATTTTCAAATTTATATGACACTTAAATCTTCCAAATTGTTTGACACGACTTCATTTCTCTGTAAACTTCAACAACTTACAATAATTTGAATTCATCATCATCAATCACCAATATATTACTACTATTTAAATCAAATTAACATTTTAAACGTCAGTCTTACAGAGGCACATAAAACAAAAGGAAGAAGAACAACAACAACAAACCCAATATATTATCGTAGGTGGGGTCTATGGAAGGTAGTATGTAAGCAAATCTTATCCCTACCTAATAAAAGTAGAGAGACTGTTTTCAATAGACCATCGGCTCAAAAAAGGTGAGGAGAAGAAGAAGAAGAAGAAGAAAAAGAAAGAAAAGGAAGAGAAGAAAAAGAGGGAGAAACAAATAACTAGTACCAAATAGTAACAACAGGGAAATATGATAACTGAAACGAACTAAACAACATGCCGTAATATAGATCTGAGAATATGAAGGCACATGAGTGTTGCTAATACTACTGGTAAGAAAAGGAGAAACTTTCAACTGCCTAGTAACCTTCTACTCTAACCCTCGACATCCACACCCTACTATCAAGGGTCATGTCCTTAGTAAGCTAAAGCAGCCATGTCCTGCCTAATTACCTCTCCCCACTACTTTTTTGGCCTACCTCGACCTCTTCTCGAACCCGCCATGGCCAACCTCTCACACCTCCTAACAGAAGCATTAATGCTTCTTATCTTAACGTGCCCGAACCATCTCAGCCTCGACCTCGCATCTTGTCCTCCATGGAGAACGCTCCCACTTTGTCCCAAATAACTTCATAGCAAAATGGCCTAAGGGCCACCTAAACTTGCAACCATTTGTCATCCCGGTATATAAACTTACATATTTCCCAATTGAGCACCTTTACTTGATGAACTGAGTACTAATAAACACGTTTGACCGTTAACTATGCTTACACGACAACAATATAGTTGATGTGGCCAAAATGCATGCAAATCACGTTAATTAGGTGCGTGAATGAATGAATCTGATTAAAAAATTATAAAAATAAAAAAAGAAAGATAAAATCAAGGAAAAAAATAAAGAAAACTGTCCCCTATTTAATTTTCCTGTTCCTGTTCCTAGCTTCCTCTCCCCTCCCTCCCTTATGTTTTCCCACACCCTCAAACTCCTCCACAATCAGAAAATTATATCGATTTGGTTATTGCTCGTCTCTTCGTTTTTCTTTTCTTAATTTTGGTGGCAAAGAGTATTGAAATTGGAATGGTGGCGTGTCATATCTGTTTGGTCTATTGTTAGTGGTTTTGTTGAAGAAGAGGTCACGAAGATAAAGTGGTAAGGAAGGTGTCAGGCCGGTGGCAAAATTCTGAAGCAATGACGTATTGGGATTCTTTGTATGGTTGCCATTTTTACCGGCGACAATCTCACCGGTGTAATTTTAGGGGTCTTTTCGAGAGTGTTATAATCATTTTTAGGCTAATTTTTTTATTAAAGTTTGATTAGAATTTGAAGGATCAACTTTGGATGCTTACAATTGAAAATGGTAAATTTACTGTGAAAAATGATGGCTTAGTATCATCCTAGATGAAGAGAATTAATGGGAAATAAAACTTTTGTGAGTAAATTAATTTTTTACAAGGTGGGACCCATAAATTACACATGGCAATTAGAAGAGGATACGTATGTGACACATTATTTGTATCATAGCGCTTGAGGGCCACACACAATCATATGTGTTTATCAGTGTGCAAATATATGAGTTAAGGTGTTAAAATGGGAAAAGTGTAAGTTTATATATCGGGATGACAAACAACTACAAGTTTAAGTAACCCTTATGTCATTTCGTCTTACTTCATTCCTAATTTTATCTCTTTTGGTGCACCCACTCATCAATCTCAACATCCTTATTTCTGCTACTTTTATCTTCTACACATAAGAGTTCTTGACTGGCCAACACTCAGCCCTATATAACAGGGTTGGTCGAACCACCACTCTATAAATTTTTTCTTAAGTCTTGGCGGCACATTCTTATCACGTGGAACGCCGAATGCGAGCCTCAATTTCATCCATCCCGCTCCAATACGATGTGTGGCATCCTCGTCAATCTCTCTGTTACATTGGATAATAGGCCCGAGATACTTGAAACTATCTCTCTTGAGGATAACTTGAATATCAAATTTCACATCCACGTCTGCTTCATGAGTCTTGTCACTGAATTTACACTCCTAGTATTCTGTTTTGGTCATGCTCAACTTGAAACCTTTAGACGGACTCCAAACCTCTAATCTTGCGTTAATCCCGCCTCGCGTCGCGTCGATCAACACTATATTATCGACAAATAACATGCACCATGTCACCTCCCCTTGGATGTGCCGCGTCAACACGTCCATCGCCGAAGCAAATAAAAACGGACTAAGAGCCGATCCATGGTGTAACCCCATCACAACTGGGAAGTGTTTTGAGTCACCTCCCATAGTCCTCACTCGAGTCTTAGTACCATCATACATATCCTTAATCACCCTAGTGTATGCTATCGGAACACCATTAACCTCCAAACACCTCCACATAACCTCAACTTCATCGTATGCTTTATCAAGGTCAATGGACACCATATGCAAGTCCTTCTTCCTTTCTCTATATTGCTCCACTAATCTCTTCACCAGATGAATAACTTCCATAATCGAACGTCCCGGTATGAATCTGAACTGGTTCTCGGAAATAGAAAAAAAAAAATCTTGCAAAGATCTGAAATACCAAAAAAATAGAAAAAAAGAAAAAGAAAGATCCGAAATACGACAATGGGTTCGATCGGTCCAATCCATAGCCGGGTCAGACTAAACTATCTTTTCAATAATATCCGACGGAACTTTCATCAAAAAACTATTTACGCCACACGAAAAACGCGCAAACTCATACCTTGTTTTTTGTATTAGAAGTTAGAACACACAACATAAAACGATGCATTTTTCTACAGGAAATTGAACAGGAAAAAGAAGAGGAAAAAATGGCAAGTAGCAGTACTTGTAGACCCATAATTAATGCAAAATTAAATGTTGTTAATCGATTTGTGACACCAAAAGGTATACAATTGATCCTTCAAGGGAACCGTGGATTAAAGCAAAAAGTCAGAATTTTTGTTGTAAGAGCATCAGCAGTTGATAGTTCATCTAACTTTGTTGAACGCATGGAAAAAGCCTGGTTGATTTCCAAGGTATTTTTTAGCATTTTTTTCTTTACCTATTTATATTACTTTTGTGTTTTGTTTATCTGTTCATGTTGTCAATTCAATTAAGTGATCAGTCAGTCAACTGTATAAATAAGGGTGTGGCCTAGCGAAGCTGAACAGACCATGTAAGATTACGGTTAATGCTGAAATTGATATACTACCTTTAACAACCATAAAAGATAGGGTTCTAGTCTAAATAGAGGTTAAAAAAAAAATCTTAAGTGATTTCTCAGCAGCATATGTCTAAGCATTGGTGGATAGAGTTACACGTTGCTTGTGCTGTGGGAGTTAGTAGGTACTCGGTGCTTTAGTTTTTTTTTTTTTTTTAGAAGGTAACAATTTGTATATTAATATAAAGACTTCACTAAAATTGTGAAGTCACCCATAATTACAGTGTGAGTGTCCATACAAAACTAAACAAAAAAAGGACACTGTTCACCCTTGTTCTTCTTACAATGAATCTAGGGCATCTAAGATGGATTCATGATCCTCTAAAAGTTTTCTTTTACACCAAAAATAAAAAAGAGCTACAAATTTCATCTTTATCTTCTGGATGTTGTTGAACTTTTCTTCAAAGCATCTTTGGTTTCTCTCTTCCCATACTGTCCATGATATACAAGCTGGGACAATTCTCCATCTCTCTTTGTCTATCGAAAGTGCTCCCTCTTTATTCCAGCTAGCTAGAATATCAAGGATTCCTCCCGGCATTGCCCATGAGATTCCCCTTAGACTAATGAAAATCCTCCATATCTGAATAGTGAATTTGCAATGCAAAAAAAGATGGTTGATTGTCTCTGCCTGTTCCCCACATAAGTAACACCTAGAGCACAGTTGGAATCCTCTTTTTGTTAGGTTGTCTTGTGTTAGGACTGCATCTTTTGCCAATAACCATGTGAAGCAAGCGACCTTGTATGGAATTTTGACTTTCCATATCATCTTCCATGGCCAACATCCGATTTGATTGTTAGAAAGGTTGTATTCTTTGTATGCACTACTAACTGAGAACTTTCCCTGCCCATTCCCTTGCCACATGATAAGGTCTTGATTTGCATTGATTCTAGAGAACTGTTCCAAGACCCTATAGAACTCAATGAGTCTGTCAATCTCCCAAACGTTTAACATTCTCCTGAAGGTGAAGTTCCATCCCTGGGCTGTCCAAACCTCTGCTAAAACTGCTTGTTATTGCTGATTCAGTTCATGAATGTCAGGGAAGAGACCCTTCAAGGTTCCTTGTCCTAGCCAGTTATCATTCCACAAAGATACTTTACTTCCGCTTCCTACTTTGAACTTTGATTTGTTAATCACTTTTGGCCAAAGTTTTCTAATTGATCTCCATGAGCTGACACCATATGGACTTCTCACTGGCTTGGTTGTCCAGTTACCTTCTATTCCATACTTCTCCTTGATGGCCTCTATCCACAATGTTTGATCTTCTGCCGCCAGTTTCCATAGCCACTTCATCATTAAACATTGGTTCTGCACTTTTAAATTTTTGATTCCTAGACTCCCTGCCCTTTTGCTGGTAGTCAGATCATTCGACCTCACCAGATGAAACTTCTTTTTCTCACTGTTGCCTTCCCACAGAAAGTTCCTTCTCATAGCATCAATTTTCTTCACTACATAAACTGGAACTGGGAACAAGGACATTAAGTATGTAGGCATTGCATCAAGCACTGAGTTGATCAAAGTCAATCTTCCCCCCCATGGACAGGTATTGATTTTTCCAGTTTGCTAGTTTCTTCTCACATTTCTCCAGCACATTATTCCATATGCCTTTTGCCTTACTTTTTGCACCCAAAGGCATCCCCAGATATACAGTTGGCAGCTCCCCTACTTTCCCACCCAGAATGTTTGCTAAGCTTTGGATTTCTGGCACCTCATTAACCGGGTAGATGGAACTTTTCTGCCAGTTAATATGTAGCCCAGATATTGCTTCAAATAGAATGAAAATCACCCTCACTATCTTTACCTGTTCTCTTTCAGCTTCACAAAACACTAAGGTATCATCATCATACTGCAGGTGTGATATCCTCATGTTGCTATTAGCTCTGCTACTCACTTTGAAGCCTCTAATCCATTCATTTGTTTGGGCTATCTTTACCAGGTCGTTTAGTCCTTCCATGGCAATAATGAATAGAAAAGGAGAGAGAGGATCCTCTTGTCTTAGCCCCCTCTGAGATTGAAAAAAATCCGTTTGGGCCCCATTGATCAGGATTGAGAAGCTTACTGTTGAAATACAATATCTTATCCAACCAATCCACCTTCCTCCAAAGCCCATCCTTCCTAGAGTATTAAGAAGGAATTCCCAGTTCAAATGGTCATATGCTTTCTCAATGTCCAGCTTGCATAGCATCCCCGGCTCTTTGGTTGTTTTCCTTGTGTCTATGCATTCATTAGCTATTAGAACTGCATCCATGATTTGTCTGCCCCTGATGAATGCCATTTGTTGTGAGTCCACCAGTTTGTTGATCACCTTTTTGAGTCTCTCAATTAGTAACTTTGAAATGATCTTGTATACACGGCCTATTAGACTGATAGGCCTGAAATCTCTTAATTCTTTGGCCCCCACCTTCTTAGGAATTAGTGCCACAAAGGTGGCATTCATGCTTTTTTCAAAAACTCCCTGGCTATGGAAGTTCTGGACTGCTGCTACCACATCATCCTTGACTACCTCCCAACACTTGTTGAAGAAAGCCATTGAGAACCCATCAGGTCCAGGTGCTTTGTCACTTGCACATGCCCTCACACTGTCCCAGATTTCCTGTTCCGGGACAGTGTGAGGCTAGCTTGTATCGACACCGTGTTATCAAAAAGATTAATCTATCAACTATGCCCTCAATCCTAAGGTAGTTGAGAGTGGCTATGTGAACTCCGTTATGCTTCTCCTACGTGAGCTTAGCCAGTTTCAATTCTCCGTTATGCTTGTTATTGGCTAAACAATTTGTACTGTATAGACATGTTAACCTAGGGATGTGATCGTTTATGAGGTACTTCTTAGGTTATTATTCTAGTATCATAAATCCTAGCATGATGATTCTCGTTTTTTAAGAACATATGTATAGTTTCTGTTTTTACTTTGATGGTGATTATTGATATAGGTTATTTTTGGACTGATCTTGATTAATAGGACTTAACATTAGGGCTGGGCATAATTTGGTAAATACCGAATTACCGTACCGAAACCAAAAATTTTGGTATTTGGTTTAAGTTTTAAAAAAAATTGGTATTAGGTATGGTATTTGGTATTTTTAGATAAAATACCGAAATACCGATACCGTACCGAAATATATATATATATATATATATATATATATATATATATATATATATATATATATATATATTACACAAAACACATATTATCAATTATAACATAAATATAAAAAATCTAAAATTTTACTTTCCTTTATTCTCAAAGTTCATCAATTAACTCTAAACAAGTAACAAGGCCCCGTTTGGCCATAAGTTTTGTCAAAATAAATTTGAGATTTATTTTCAAAACTCATGTTTGGCCATAAATTTTGCTCATATTTTGGCCAAATCCCAAATCAAAAATTTCAAATTCCAAAATCAGCTATTGAGCTGAATTTGGGCCAAAATCCCAAAACTTGGGAATTATATACATGTTTTTTCAAAATAAAGTTGGAAAATATGTTTTGAAAACGTATGTCCAAACACATTTTCATCTTCAAACCAAACTTCACCCAAATCAGATTTTTCAAAATAAATTTGGGATCTATGGCCAAACGCTAGCTAAGACATTTCTAATGATCAAATATTCTTTTATGTACAATTTTCTCTATTTCGGTCGATATTTGCTAGTTTTGGACAAAATTTTTGTCAACAAACATTTTCAGTTTTGTATTTTTGAGTACTTTAATTAAGAATATTAGAGTGTATGGCTCTATGCACTAGTTAGTATTCAAACCGAAGTTACCGAACCGAATAAACCGAAGCCGAAAGGAGAAAACCGAACCATACCGAATTTAATTAGGTACGGTATTGTTATAGGATTTTAAGAAACCGAATACCGAACCGAAATGTCTAAATACCGTACCGTACCGACCGACGAACGCCCCTACTTAACATTGTGATACTGTAAAAGAGAACTGAGGTGTTACCTATATGTGGCTATGATGCTGAAGTGAGGAAAGGGTCATGTAAATATATGCTTCAGGTACCTTATATTAAGCTTAGAACTACAGAGCTATATATCAAAGAGGAAAAATGATGAAGAAGATGTGGAGTGCTAAAAACTATATGAGTTCGAGGGGAGGTACAATAACTTAATAGTTATTGTTACTATTCTTCTTATTTCAGAAGTAAGATTATTCATATTAACAGGAACCACGGTTGTTCGGAAGAACTGCACTTGTCAAAAGGGTAAGATATAAGAGAAGCAGAAGAACAACACAACCTCAATGTAGTGTTCAGGGCCCAACCTGCATAAAGAAAGGCAGCGGGAAGAGGTCCAATAACTTTTTCCCACAGAGTGCTTAATTAGAGATGAGGAAATAAAGCTTTTTGGTGTTACCTCTGAAATATATTTATTGCAGTTTGGTTGTAGTTGAGTCAGTGAGGTGAAAAGAAAAAGGATACCCCCTGTATCTTTTTTCACCTCTTCATGGAACTTGCTGTATTCTGGTTAGTAGTTAAAACTAGGGGTGTGCATTCGAATCGGTTTATCGATAAATCGAATCGGTTATTTGTTATCGAAATCGAAATCGAAAAAATCGAAACCTTATTGAAACGATAACGATAAGCATATGTACAAATCGATAATCGATAAGTAATTATCGATAAGGGTCAAAATCGAATCGATAAATCGAATGCACACTCCTAGACTGTAGACACTTGTTAAATGAGCAATTACCTATTTGTGTAGATTAATATAACATACAGAATGTATATATATTCCGCTACTATTTTGAAAGCGGCTATACAATATTATTTTCCCTAATCTATACCCTTTCCTTTACCCTAAGTCCCTTACCCTATTATTTCCTCTACCACATTTAAGGAATGATCATATTTAAAGATCAAGGGAATGAAGTTCAAATTAATGGAAAACAAAATTAGCCGTAATGATGTGTTTTTTTTTTTTATTTTTTTTTTTATATACCGTTGGAGTGTTGGTGGCATACATTTGATCCCTTACTTTAGTTTTGTTGCATGTGCTTGTTGACACAATTTTTATATTATAAATGGTGTTCGTCTTATTTTAGCTTCTTTTTGTCCATATTAGTTAGGCGCGTTTATAGCGATATACTTTCCGTGGAATCCCGCAAATTTTCTTATTGGTGTAATCGATAACCGAATTGATAAGCCCCCAAAATCGATAAATCGAAATCGAAACCTTATTGAAACGATAACGATAAGCATATGTACAAATCGATAATTGATAAGCAATTATCGATAAGGGTCAAAATCGAATCGATAAATCGAATGCACACATCTAGTTAAAACGAAGTTCATATTGTATAAGTAGAAAGAGGCATGATGATGCACTTTCTGGGATATCCTCAGAAGTAGAATCCTCTTTCGAACAATAGTGAAAAGCATGGCTTTTATTACCGTACTTCCAGAAGCACAACCTCTGCCAAGGAAAGGAGTGTGACTTCTTTCAAAAAGAGAAGAGTGCACCAAGAATAGCATGATCTCGATCTCAAAAAGAGAAGAGTGCACCAAGAATAGCATGATCTCGATCTCATAAAGAAAAGGCAATCCCCTTCCAGTATCTATATTGTTAAAATGCAGGAGAAACTTTTATTTTTGATCGGTAATAATGAAGGGAAACTTTTTTTTTTTTTTTGAATGTAAGTAATAATGAAGGGAAACTTAATCACATCAAGAGAAGAGAACACCTGTTGCAGTAAAGTGGTGCATGGACCTCATGGAGCTAGCGATTGGAAGCACATGAAAGAACATTGAGATGCTTTCTTTACTATGACCAAGTTGAAGGCGGGAAATAGAAGAATTTATTTTTGGCATGATTTGTATGGATAAGTCTACACCTTTAAAAGATCAATTTTCAGATCTTTACGAATTTTCTGAAGATGCTAACACTACCATTGATGAGTGTTGGAATGAATTATGGTGGAACATTAGATTTAGAAGAGATTATAACGATTGCGAGATTTAGAAGGTGGCACAATTGTTTGGCACATTGGGATGCCCTGAAGAGTTAACTGAATCTAATACATTTGTTTGTCCTGCTAGCAGAAAAGCTATTTTCTCCGTTAATAGCTGCTACAGAAGCTTGGTAGCCTTTTCAATTAACAGAGAAGTGTAACCATGGCGAAAGATTTGGAAAACAAAGACTCCATATAAGGTAGCATGTTTCTGCTGGGACTGGGAGGCTGCTCATGATGCTACTTTATCTCATCAAAATCTGATGAAGAGGGGTATGAATATGTAGTAGGTGTCAGATGTGTGAGAGGGATGTGGAAACAACACAACACCTTTCATGTATTGTCCAGTGAGTGTATAGCCCTGGAGCTTATTTCTCAACATTCTGGGATCGTTGGGTGATGCCTGTTTCCATAAGGCATATTTAAAAGGCATGAGATAGCGCACCTCATTTTTTTACCTATGGACCATGTAAGAAACCCTTTTGGTTTCTCTCTCTCTGTCTCTCCGTTTTAAGTACCTTTTCGTTCTCAACTTTGTTGAACACACAAATCCAGCTAGGGCGTGCCCCTGCTTGCTACAAGTGTCGATGACCTTAACTTTGATTTGTCAAGCTAGGTCCACGATAGACAGATTTATGCAACATTGGAGGTTAGGTGGTCTAGGAAAAGTTTCTAGTTGAAACATGTGTGCATGTATAAGTTGAGTGCCTTGTGGTCAAACATAAATGTTCAGAAGGTTGGGCTACTTGTGCATGGTATAGTGTGAATAAGAGCATTGATCAATGTCATTGTGGTGATATTTTAGAAATTCTATGATATGCTATATCCTTGAAGAATATATGGTTCAGTTTCTGGATATGAAAAGGTAGCAACATCTTCTTTTTTAAATGAAAAAAAGATAGTTTATTGATAAGTGGAGATCCACTGGTCTCTAATCTACTCATTAACCCAAATCGTTCTCTTCTGCCTTGTTTACATATCTGAGTGCAATGCTAAGGTTTCATGTATTTCTTCATCAAAAAAAGGCTTCATGTATTTGTAATGGGGCTTCGCTTCATATTGATATTGCGTCTATTTTTCTCTCTTCCTGGATGTATTCAGCAACCCAGGCCAATTGTATGCTCTACGTGCGACTCAAATGGCCATGTGGAATGCAAGTGGTGCAGTGGTACTGGTTTCTTTATACTTGGTGACAATATGCTCTGTCAAGTGCCATCTCGAAACACAAGCTGTGTCATCTGCTGTGGAAAGGTAATTGCCCTAAGCCTATGTTATTCGAAGTTATATGTATTCCAGATTCCAATAGGATTGCTTGTGTTGCAATAGATTTAGTTTTCTACATGTGTTAGATTAGATGCAATCTAAGAGAGCTAATTCTGTGCTTTTTTTAGGGTTCTGTATGCTGCACTGACTGTAAAGGAACAGGCCATCGCGCAAAGTGGTTGGGAGAGCCTCCTATTCCCAAGCCTCCTATTACCGAAGAGTAATTTTTCAACTGATCTCTTGAATTGGTAATCAATGTTCAGAATGCTACTGAATGTAGCTTATTACTTGTATTCAATATTGAAAATATTGTTTCTATCTCAGTAGAATTATTTTTTTCATCAGTTTCAGGATACCGTCTATGTATGAAAAAGAATTTCCTTTTTTTTTGGGGGGGGGGGGGGGGTTGGGGGGTGGGGGGTTGGGGGCTGAAAGCAATCAAGAGGGGAGAAAACTAGAGCATTATGCAGAGTGTTTGCCGTATGAAATGTTTAGGGATAATTATTTTAGACCTTCCCTTTTTCTTTATAGTTTCAAATTGTGTCACATAATTTTTTATATTTTCCTTTTTGCTTAAGAGAGAACTATATTAAACTTTAAACAAGGTTCTCACAAACAACTTTTTGACTTTCATATATAGTCGATTGATTCTAAAGAGAAGATTTTATTCTTTAGATTCACTATTCAGAGGGTATTGGCTAGTTGAATTGACCATAACTGAGACTTCGTGGGGAGTAGTTTGTAAACTAATTATCCCTTTTTAGTGATTGTGTTCGTCCATATGCTCTCCTCTCGGCTGCATTCAAAGTACACAGATATTAGTAGAACATCATTCATCAGTCCGTTCTTGAATTCTCATTTCAAAACGTGTAACAATATTAATTTGAGTTTTATTTATAATAACCTGCTTCAAAATTGGATGTCTAAGTTACTTGGGTTATCTACTTTGCAGCTAAACATGCATTCAAGATCTAAAAAAGTTTTAATCATTTTTAATTATTTCAATGTCTAACTAATTTATTTAATCTCTCTTATTTTATCATGTTGAACTTTATTGATTTAGTTTTGAAAAACTTTTTCAACCGAGGCAACTGATATAAAAATTATTTACGGTAATAGAATAAACACTTTTACCTGATTGAGTTTGCCAATTAGAGGATTCTTCTACTTATACAATTTCTCTTAGAACTTTTAATTTTAAATATAAGTTGAAACAAATAATAATGTAGTAACTACTATGTTTCGAGAGTCATTCAATGCTGAGGACGAATTTTAATAGTTACTTATCAAAGTAGCTTGAATTTTTTTTACAAAGGCACCAAGAGAATTAAGAAAACTTATTCTAAACTAACATTGTAAGAAGATCGATTTAAGCTGGGACGAATTAAAGACAGGAAACAACTAGTAACTACTCCCTCCGGTCCAAAACAAGTGATTTTTTGGCCTTTTTTTGTGGTCCAAAATAAGTGATTTTTCCAGATTTCAAGAGTGAATTAATTATTTTTTTCCTACATTGCCCTTGGAGTAAATAGTGTTAAGTGTGTGTTAGGAGTGTTTATGTGTAGAGATAGTAAAGGTTAATATGGTCAATTTTATTGCTAATTAATGATTAAAGGTGAATTTCTTAATCCGTGTGAAAATAGCTAAAAAATCACCTATTTTGGACCGGAGTGAGTACAATTTAAGATGTGTAAACTTTTAGCTATAACTATTTTAACTAATGATTTAAAATCTTTATCAATAAGTGCATAATTATTAAATATTATATACTATTTATAGATTTTGGGGCCTATATATTTTGGGCCTAACTTCGAGACGTCCCCTTCGTTGCCCCGCCAAAAACCTACCCGGGAAAACCCAATTAGGACAAAGCCCGGGTGAGGAAAAGAGAGTACGATCTTGGGTGGCGTCCTTTTTCAGAAGTTGAAGCATTTGAGGTGAGCGACGTTCCAATTGTTTGGTAGTGATTTTCCTTCCACTGTCTCTAGTTGGAATGCTCCCTTGCTCGCTTGGCCAGGCAAGTGCCTGCGTTCCTGTCTAAATCAACAACAGAGGATAAACCAAAATAAAATTTCCCTTACCTCGATCTGACGGGTCAACGTCAAGAGCAGCATTATAGTGTTACTCGCCCTGCCTGGTTTTAGATTTGACGGCCGTGTTCGGCTCCATATGTAATAGCGTCTGAGCTTCGTGTGGGTTGAGCCCACCTTGCTTGTTGAAGTATTGAGATCGAGTCCCGATCCGATCTCGTCAAGGGACATGGGCTAACATGTGTACCCATCCCATTAGGACCGCATGGTAAGCTCCCGTTCTTTCATTAAGGATAGGAATACGGGCTAATACAGGTAAGTAAGATGCGTCGAATGGGGGTATGGCCATGCCAGATGACTATGATCCTGCTTCGAACATATGTGTGTCGTGCTAACCCTATCGCTATTGGCGAGATGTGGGTTTCGCAGAGATACTTGTCGTAACTTTTGCTCTTATGTGGCAGCCTGTCCTAGGTTAGTATTTGTCATCTCGAAGGTTTATTTACCGCTCATTCAAGTGGGTGGCGGCGTTTCGCCGGTTCCAGATCTGAAGGAAACTAAGAAATTCCCCACAGACGGCGCCAATTGTTTAAACAAAAAAGTATGAAAACCCTCTTGTCGAACTAATTGTTAAAATTGAAGAAGGTAAATCTTAGCTAAACATAATTAATCCCAGATCTAGATATGCAGGGTAGAGAATAAAGGAAGAAGAAGAATAACCGCGGATAAGGTTTCTTCATACCATAATTATACATTAAACATATGTGATAAGCTTACATTTGTGATAGATTTATCTCATGAACATGGAGGAAACAGAAAAGAAGTGAAAGAACTGTTCTTCCTTTAGGGATTCTCTTCCTTCTGGCTTCTCTCGTGGCCCCCTCTTTTTTTTAGGTTTAGCTACCCCTATTTATATTAACAGCTTCCATATTTGTCCAATGGTCTTTGACCAGCATACTTTCTCATTACCACGCCCTCTTTCATTTGCTTGACCGCTACATCGGTTCCGCTACGTAAGCTTTCTTACGGTCTGGCCCCGACGATGGTCGAGGTGCCCTTTGCCATCTTGCCTTGTGGGCATGACTACGACTTGGTCGAATCCATATCTTTCCTCTTAGGGATTAACCCATGATCAGATTTTGACCTATACAGTTAGTCCCTCCGTTCGATGGGGTCGCTTCTTGGTGGACTCAACGGACAGACTTTGTTGATTTGTAAGTTAGGAGAAATCTGGTCGTTGTGCGTCGAACGAGAACTTTAGGTTAAGGAAAGCGATATGGCGTTTTGATGGTACTATCGAACCGTTACGTCAGTTCGGAACTGAACCGCCGCGTTTGTTTGCATCATCATGAATGCCCTTTATGCATCGTTGGGGCGCATGTTTCCTAGGTACCGTATCGTTTTCCGTGCCCTATTAGTTTTTGATTGGTGGCTCTTAGGTTTCTCGCCCGGGACATTCATGCTCCTATAAATAGAGATAAAATACCATTCTTACGCTACATTTTCCGATTCATCTGAAGAGTTTTACAAACCTTTACCTTCTTCAACATTCCAGACTTCTAAATTCATTCTCTCGTCTGTCAGAACTCGACACCACCATCTTCCCTCTAACTTCCTCTCACTCATTTATTCTGATCACTCGAGACAAATGGCTGGTACTTCTTCCCGTACTGACAGACTTGCCGAAGTTCCGGTGCCGGAAAATGATGCTCCCTCTATCGAAGGAGTGGAGGTGGCGGAGGATGAGGGGGTTCCAACAGCGGCCGAAATATTACCCCGTCCGGGGAAGTTATGGACTGATTTCAACAGCACTGCCAGAGAGGAACCGGATCCCGTTCCCTCTGTTATGGATGAAGCGGCGATTGTAGAGCTTAAGACCAAATAGGGGATTTCGAACCATGTTGAGATGTTGCCGGCGGCGGGAGATGATGTTGTGCATTTGGACCGCCCAGGATACTGCGCGTTCTACGCATACCCTTTTGTTGTCGGGTATACGCTTCCTCTCCCTTCCTTAGTGGTGGACTTCTGCCGTTTCTACGAAGTGTGCCCGGCTCAGCATTCGCCGTACGTATACAAGTTGTTCCTCATGCTGCTCAAGTTCGCGGAGCTTGCCGGTCGAGAGGTCACTTTGGGACATATGCTCAATATTTTTGCCCCTCAACTTATTCGAGGCACGATGATCCACATGCTCCATCGAGGAACAAAGAGCCTGGTGGTGAAGATGGACGACACAACTGAAGTTATAAACGTCAATACCACACAAGAAGGGGGGGGGGGGTGATTTGTGTGGTACCCAATTTTCGCTTATCGAACTATAGAAGGACCTGGTTCTTCTATGTTTTCCAACTACTGCTGTTTGCGGAATAATAAATACATAAAATAAAGAACACAAGTATTTTTACGTGGAAAACACCTGGCTCAAAAGGTGAAAAAACCACGACCTACTACTCAGTAGGATTTTCCCAAACTTCCACTAAAATCACTGAGCCAAAATAACATTTACAAAACTCTTGTAAACCTAAGGATTAACTCTAATCCCGTTGTGGCAACCAGCCTCTAACTGCTGCTACAACTTCAAGTTAACTCTAACTTGAATACTCAAATTACCTATTACAATTGCTTCTAGATAAAGCTGAAAGGTACAATATGAAAACACCTACTACAATTGAACTAGAAATAAAGAGAGACACATAAAACTCTTTATGGAGCTGGTTCTTCAATCTGGTTCATGTAGCTTCAGGTTTGCACACTTGAATCACACACGAACTGCTTGCAAAAAGCCTTGCTATTTTGCTCCCAATTCACGTTTAACTTCTGCGTTTTTGTGCAATACCATAATGTGAGAACATCCTGCAATTTATAGAGTTAGTAGATGAAGAAATAACTAGAGTTCTAATGCAGCTCTTCCTTGGTGGAGGAGTTGTAGTTGATTTTAACTTCTAACTCCTTCCCTATCTTGGATAGTATTCTCTTTGAGTAAGGAGTCCTTCTCCTTATCAATTATGCAACCTTTTCGATCAGGAGATATTAAATACACCAAGTTAAGCTTATCTCCTTCACGTGCATCCCACATGCTTGAATCTGCCCGTTTTTGTGAACCTGAGGGATGGACCTGGAGGATGGACCTGGTTCATGCTGAGCTTTCTTTGTCAATCTTCAAAACTAACCTTCTCTTGGGCCAACAAATTCCCCCTTTTTGATGATGACAAACTCTGTGCTTTTCATAAGCTTAGGCCCTGTTTCAACTTAGCTCAACATCAACACAATGTTAGAAACATTTTTCCTTTTTATCACTTATCATCAAGGACCAGGTACATTAGGTTATAAACATCACTGTTCAAAGTGTAAATCACAACCTTTTTTCCCCTTTTGGCATCATCGAAAAGTTGCATAAAATGTGAGATAACCAGATTTTAAAACTTACTCATGGCCACTAGGGCTACTTCAAATGCAATCATGAATTAGTCATCATAGTTCAAGCTAAGAATTTTAACCATCAAAGAAATATAAACAAACAGTTAGATCAAAAATAGTGAATTTCATTGATGATTGATAATATTCTACCACAAAGCATAAGAAGAAACAAAAATATTGAAAACATGAGCAAAAGAAACAAAAAGTCCCGAATTGGGTCATTGGTTGATCTACACTAAGCTAGGATTTATGGCTTGGAAGAGGTAGGGGCTGGGTTATTTGCTTGGAGAAGTTTCTTCATGTCTTGAAGAATTCCATCATTCTTCTCCTTTTCCCTTGCAAGTTCAGTTTTGAGAACATCTCTCTCAGATTGTACCTCAACCAATCGTGTCTTCAGCCTTGCTATCTCACCATTCTTTGCCTCACTCTCCTGTAATAGAGCTCTGACCTTGCCATTGATAGGTGTCCTTTTAGATGAATCAGGTTCATTAGGAATGACATTGACTTCATAATCACAAGCAAGCAGAGTATTAATCCCAAAATGATCCTTTCTTGTACTAACCTCCCACTTCTTCATAGGTACCTTAAAATGTGCAAGCACAGTTGTGAGATGAAACCATAGGGAATGGCATGAGTTTTTGTGCCATTGATAACCCTATCAGTAGGTCCGCAAGGGTTTCCTGTTCAGATGGAACAGATTCATCTATATTTTTCCCAAGTTGAACCAACCCCTCAGCAGCTTCGCTAGACCCACTTCCCCCTGTTTTGCTCACACTCTCTTCTATTTCAGTAAATTCCTCTCCCCAAATAACCATTGCATCAGTTTCTTTTGTTAGACCAACAGGAGTGGGTGAAGAATCAACCACTCTTGTACCCTTTCCCCTCACAGTACTCCTAGCACCCTTGCTCTCTTTTTTGTTTCCCTTTCTATTTTTACCACCAACCTCTCTAGATTCTTTAGTCTCAACACCTGCTATAGATCCTACCAGCACAAATCTCTTCTCCAAATTTGCAGCAACTTCAGAAATTGTCTCAGGAGTAACTTTAGAATCAGAATATACCTGTTTAGTTTCGGAAGACCTACTTTCTTCCCCCTTAGTAGCAGACTTAAATGAATCTTCAGATTTCTAGGATTCTTCTTCCCTACATGCTTTCAATTGCTTGTTTATTTTCTTGATCTGCTCTCCTTCAGCGACAATCTTATAAGCCATCATCTTTACTCTACTTTTCTTAGAGATTGGTGTTGTAGAAGGTGTGAAAGTGGTTTCCTGTGGTGGTGATGAAGGATTTTCAGAGTGTTCGACATATCTGGGCTAGGGTATGGAAGAGAAGAGAATTGGATTGTGATTGGAAGATGAAAGAAGAATGAGTGTTTTTGACGGCTTGAGAGAGATGAAGTAAGGAATACACTAAAGCTGATCAATATACAGGGGAATAATTGATGAGGTAACTACAGCTTTTCAGACTCTTCGAAGTTTAATTAAACTGAAATTTAGTTTTGAAGAGACGTTGGAGTGTATCCCTAGAATCTAGATACTTCCATTAGGTTGGGACTCTTTTGAATGGGACTGGTTTACTTGTAACGAATAAGTCCAAAAGGAGTTTGGTATTTGGTAGGACTCTGCTCATGATCCAAATATAGTTATTTCAAATTATGCAGAGTGTAGAAAACATACCGTGTTATCTTGATGAACCAGGTTCTTCACTGATAATTCTCTTGTGTGAGTCTAAATTTGCCAAAATAGAGAAAATATCATTAGATATTAATGAGTCATTTTAACACATGGCACAAGAGTATACTATGGAAAGTATGAGACTGAGCAAGATTTAATCTAATTATACACAATTTACAAACTTTCTAACCAAATTTCTTTTCATCATTCTTTTTTTCGTTTAACCTTGAACTGGTCCTTTTATGTGATTTTAATCATCCCTAATTCCAACTTGTTCCTCTCAAAGTGATCTCTACTTAAGGCTTTTGTGAAGATGTCAGCAATTTGCTTGTTAGTAGCACAAAACTCCACAGTGATCAAGCCTTTCTCATAGTTGTCCCTAAAAAAAATGGTATCTAACATCTATGTGCTTAGTTCTCTTATATGAACCAGATTCTTAGTCATACTAATAGCACTAGTGTTATCACGGAAAATAGGAATGCAACCAACTTCAATGCCAAAATCTATCAGCTGTTGTTTGATCCATAACAATTGAGCACAATCATGAAGCAGCAGCAACATACTCAGCATCAGCAGTAGATAAGGTCACTGAATTTTGCTTTTTAGTAGCCCATGACACAAGACATGAACAAGGAAGTGTGCCATACCTGAGGTGCTCTTCCTATCCACTAGGAAACCTGCATAATCAGTGTCAGAATATCCCACTAGGTTAAAATTACTACCTTTTGGATACCAAAGGCAAAGGTCAGTGGTGCCTTTCAAGTATCTCAATATTCTCTTTACATTAGTCAAGTGGGACTCCTTTGAATTTTCCTGAAATCGAGCACAAAGACCTACACTGCACACAATATTAGGTCTGCTAGTATTGAGATATAAAAGAGAACCAATCATTCCCCTATACAACTTCTGATCAACAGATGAACCAGGTTCATCTATATCCAATTTCGTGGATGTTGCAATAGGAGTGTCAGTTTCTTTGGATGTTCCTTCCTGGTTTTGTTACTGAGGAATAGGTTCATGGACAGGTTCCCTCGAGGTTAGAGGATCAGTTCCTCTCTAGTCAGTTCCCCCTGTCATGTTGCCCTGGGTGGAGGGACCTGTTCCATCACCTGTTCCTTCCAGTGATGTATCTTCAGGCTGGACTGTGGTTTCACCATTTGAATTTCTTATCAGCCCAATCTCTTCATTATCTTATTCCTGCCTCTCAGAAAGAATGTTAGTTTTTTTAAAAAAATAACATGTACATTTTTTTACACACATAGTTCTTTTACTGTATATCTTATAAGCTTTACTATGTGAAGAATATCCCAAGAATACTCCCTCATCACTTCTGGGATCATACTTACCTAGGGAGTCTTTGCCATTATTGTGCATAAAGCACTTGCATCTAAATGTCCTAAGATGGGATATATTTAGCATTCTCCCTTTAAGTGACTCACAGGGAATCTTCTTAACAAGAGGTCTAGTCATGCAAATATTTATGATGTAGCATGCAAAAGTTCAGCAAAGTTAGCACTTTCAAATTCAGTTCCATGATCAGACCTAATTGATGCAAGTTGATTACCTAGTTGTTTCTGAGTTTTTCTAACAAAAGAAGTAAACATGTCAAATGTTTCATCTTTAGATATTAAAAACAATGTCCAAGTAAACCTAGAGTAATCATCAACAAGCACCATCACATATCTTTTACCACCTCTGCTTAATGTTCTCATTGGACCACAGAGATCCATATGGACCAGTTCCATCGTTCTGGTGGTGCTTACCACTTTCTTGCATTTAAAAGATGATCTTACCTGCTTCCCCCTTGCACAAGCCTCACAAACTTTGTCTTCCTTGAACTTGATGTTAGGCAGCCCTATCACCAGATCCTTTGAGACTAATTTGTTGAGTTGACTCAGACTTGCATGTCCAAGTCTCTTGTGCCAAAGGAGGGGATCATTGTCCAACACACTTAAGCAAGTGAGTTCATTTTCTGAAAGTGTGGACAAATCTACAATGTATGTATTGTTTACTCTTTTTCCCTGCAAAACAATCTTATCAGTGGTAAGATTAATCACAAAACATTTGGTAGAGGTGATTACTACCAAGTTACCTCTATCACATAATTGTGATACACTGATTAGACTGTACTTTAGGCCATCTATCAAGTAGACATTCTCAATAGAGTGAGAATCAGTCTAACCTACCTTTCTAACCCCAATGATCTCACCTTTGAGGTCCTCAAGTGAAAGGAACTGGTTCTTGCTTTCTCTCATATGCTTTGAACAACCACTATCCATGTACCATATTTGGCTGCTCCCCTTCACTTGGACCCACAAAAGGAAATCAGGGGTTAGTCTTAGGAACCCAAACTAGTTTGGGTCCCTTTCTATAGGCAAAAGGGTGAATCGGATTCTTTTTAGCCCAACCTGGCAGTCCATTTTTCCCTTGAACAAATTCTTTATTCTTTTGACTAGCCTTTTCTTTTGCAATACATTCACTTTTATAGTGACCACTTTTACCACAGTGTGTGCAAATTATGTTCTCAGGAAGTGTGAGGTACTTGCTTTTGGGATCCCACTTAGGTGCAGGGGTCTCGTAGGCAAGTCCTCTCTTATTGCTACTATGGTGTTCATGTAGCCATGAAAGTGCATAGGAGGACCTATTCCATTTACAAGTTCTGTCTAGCTCATGCTTAACCTTGCTTAGATCCTCCTTAAGGACTCTTATCTGCTCATCTCTTTTGTACAACTCGTCTTTTATTTTTCCTAGGTTTTCTTCTAATGTGAGTTGTGTGTGATCAACTTTCTTTTTACCTGTTCCTAATTTCAGTTTTAGATTTTCAGATCTTAGCTCTAGGACAGTGGTGTTAAGTTCATGAACCTGGTTCTTTAACTCAGCATTTTTACTATCACTTTCACTAGCCCTAAGTTCCAGATTTTTGCACTTAGCTTTCAAAATCACACACTCCTTAGACAGTTGTTCCTTTTCATTGTTTAGATCCTCAGATTCATCAATGAAATACAGGAGTAACTCAGATAGACTTTCTTTAGACAAAAATTTAATCTTGTCTTTGAGATGAATTATACTTACCTCTGATCCCTTATCGGATTCTCCAATTGCCATGAGTGCTTGTTCATCTCCATCTTCATCCTCTGAGTCCTCATCTGAGCTTTCTCCCCAGGCAGCAACCATAGCCTTTGTTGATCCTTTGTTCTTCTTGGGTTGAACCTGTTCCTTCTTCCTGTTCCTTCGTTCAGTTCTTTCCTTCTTCCATTCAATTTCCCATTGAGGGCAGTTTTTGATGTGGTGATCAGTCTTCCCACACTTGTAACACCCCTCATTGGTTTGTTTTTCAGGAACCCTTGGTTTGCTGTAACTTCCACTTCTTGAAGGACCCTTTCCTCTCATTAGGTACTTCTTGAAGTCCTTTGTGATCATGGTCATTTCATTCTCCTCTAGATCAGCACCTTCAGTGATTTTGAATGCCAGACTCCTTTCCTTCTAGGGTGCATCCATCTTCATTGTTTGCCTTCTAAGTTCATAGGCAGTGAGATTTCCAATTAGCTTATCTAACTTAAGAGTGGCAATGTTCTTTGATTCCTGAATAGCTGTGATTTTGCTTTCCCAAGAGACTGGCAGAACCCTTGTCAAAATCTTCTCAACTTTGTCCTCTTCAAGAATAACCCTTCCAAGAGACTTAAGTTCATTTGTCAGTATGGTGAACCTTGTATACATCTCTTGGATGGTTTCCCCTTCCTTCATGGTGAAATTTTCATATTGAGAATACAGCAGTGTTCCTCTGGACCTCTTCACTTGAGGTGTTCCTTCATGAGCCACTTGCAAAGTGTCCCAGAATTTCCTTAGCAGTGGTACAACTTTGAATTCTACTGTACTCATCTGGACCTAGTCCACACACAAGCCATTTCTTGGCCTTGGCATTCTTCTCCCACTTCTTTAGGTCTTCAGCAGTGCAGTCAGCTCTTGTCTTTGGCACATCCACTCCTTCAGCATTCTTCTTTGTAGTTGCTAGAGGACCATCAGTGACTATGTCCCAGAGTTCATAGTCTTCTCCTATGATGTGATCCCTCATCCTGTTCTTCCACCAAGAATAGTACTGTCCATTGAAAAGTGGAGGCCTATAAGTGGATTGCCCTTCCCAGTTTCCAAGTAGTGCACTCATCTTGATCTCTTCCTAAGGTGTTAGCCTATTCAAAGATAACCTGCTCTGATACCAATTAAAGTTATAAACGTCAATACCACACAAGAGGGGGGGGGGTGATTTGTGTGGTACCCAATTTTCGCTTATCTGAACTATAGAAGGACCTGGTTCTTCTAGGTGTTCCAACTACTAATGTTTGCGGAATAATAAATACATAAAATAAAGAACACAAGTATTTTTACGTGGAAAACACCTGGCTCAAAAGGTGAAAAAACCACGACCTACTACTCAGTAGGATTTTCCCAAACTTCCACTAAAATCACTGAGCCAAAACAACATTTACAAAACTCTTGTAAACCTAAGGATTAACTCTAATCCCGTTGTGGCAACCAACCACTAACTGCTGCGACAACTTCAAGTTAACTCTAACTTGAATACTCTAATTACCTATTACAATTGCTTCTAGATAAAACTAAAAGGTACAATATGAAAACACCTACTACAATTGAACTAGAAATAAAGAAAGACACATAAAACTCTTTATGGAACTGGTTCTTCAATCTGGTTCATGTAGCTTCAGGTTTGCACACTTGAATCACACACGAACTGCTTGCAAAAAGCCTTGCTATTTTGCTCCAAATTCACGTTTAACTTCTGCGTTTTTGTGCAACACCATAATGTGAGAACATCCTGCAATTTATAGAGTTAGTAGATGAAGAAATAACTAGAGTTATGATGCAACTCTTCCTTGGTGGAGGAGTTGTAGTTGATTTCAACTTCTAACTCCTTCCCTATCTTGGATAGTGTTCTCTTTGAGTAAGGAGTCCTTCTCCTTATCGATTATGCAACCTTTTCGATCAGGAGATATTAAATACACCAAGTTAAGCTTATCTCCTTCACGTGCATCCCACATGCTTGAATCTGCCCGTTTTTGTGAACCTGAGGGATGGACCTGGAGGATGGACCTGGTTCATGCTGAGCTTTCTTTGTCAATCTTCAAAACTAACCTTCTCTTGGGCCATCAACAGCTAATCGTCGTTTATGGGAGAGCTATTTTTATGTGCGGACTGAGCATCTTGTGACGGACTCGGCAGGGTTCCCTAAGAGGTGGAACTTCACATGTAAGTTTTCCTGTTTTACTTTGTATCCCCTATCGGAGTAGTGGTCGACCGTTTTTCTTCGGTCAGCTTTGCTAAATTGTTCACTTTTTTAGCCGAGAGATTACCTCCCACGCCTGTTGATGATATCTGCGAATGGGTGAATGCCATCCTTCCCCATACGGTGGGGGTTCGCGAATGGGCGTCCTTCTACGAGAAATATGGGCGTAAGCCTCTCACTGGTAAGTCTGCTCGCCGCAACTTCCCCGTTCTGTTCCCTGCAACTCAAACTTATAGCTCACATGACCATTTTTCTTTGCTAACAGGGAGAGTGCGAAGGGCGAGGGCTCCTCCGCTCGCGTTCCGTCGACCGGCGTCTTCCGCCCGACCCACGCCGAGGTCTGCTGCGCGGCCTTCATCAAGGGATGCTCGATCTGTACCTTTGGCTGGGGCCGTATGCATGGATATTTTTCCTCATTCTGAAGCCCCGACTTTTGCTGTCCGCTCAACGGGTGAATCTTCCCGTGCTAGTAGCGGAGAGGGCCCGTCGAAGAGACGGCTGGTGGAATCCGAAGTGGCCCCTTCTGCCGAAGCTTCTTCGGAGGTCAACCTTCCCTTGGTGGTGCTTGAAATTGGCGGTGACACTATCCCGGCCGCGGAGGCGAGCCAGTTGGCAGAGGCCGACCCGATGGTAGAGGCTTTGGTCGTTAGGAACGATCGAAGGGCTATTGCGATAGGAAGTCGGGGTCACGAGGCCGCTGATACCGATTTGGGCGAGCCTTCATCATCCGGAACAAATCGAGATTCTTCAATCGTAGATAGGGGAAAAGGCGTTGTGGTCGACTACTACGAATCTGACTCCGACCTTGATCCTAATGATGCTAGGATATTCGAGGAGGGCTTTACCCGTACTGTGGTAAGAGCGGGAGGCCCCTCCCGTATACTAGAGATTCCATCAGAGCTCAATCTTCTGTGGGATACGGAGGGTTTGGTACCGCAGTTTGATCTCCTATGCTCCACCGCAGAATGCGAGGCTCTTCGGGATGCCAGTGATGTTGTATTAATGCACAAAGTGGCCGCTATGGGCTTGAGGGTAAGTTTCTTCTCTCCCCCTCTTTTTTGTTCTCCCTTTGTTTTTGGTGGACTTGGCCTTCACTGACCCCGCTCTTCTCTTTTTTTTTTGCTTTCAGTCTTACATGTTGGAGATCGAAAGTGTTCGCAAGGCCGACACTCGGCCAAGATTTTTCTGAAGATGCTGGAAAAGTATTGGCGCAACCGCAACAAACGCCGTGAGATGCATGAGCGGCTTAGGGCGAGCACCGGTAGTCAATCTCTTAGAGAGAAGCTGGAGAAACGGGATCAAGAGCTAATGCAGTCGATTCATAGGAACAGTGAACTTGAGGAGCTACTTCGTGCAAAGGACGAAAAACTCGAGTTGGGAAAGGGGGTCGCTGCTGTTGACACCCAATTTTTTCCTATATATTTTCAATATGCAAAATAACTTCAAAATGGCACATATATGCATATGTAAGGATATTCAAGTGTTTTATTATTTTTTCATAATTTTAAGGTTTTTTAAATCAATTTATTTCCCTTTTTATCCAATAATCATTTCCAAAATTATTATTTTTGGTAATTCATCTATTGGATTTTCATCTTTATGCCAAGATATAGCTAAGGTAGTTTTTACATATTTTTACAATTTTGTTTAGTATTTTTAAACGCTAATTGCACATAATTGCAATATTAGCCTTTTTAAGATTTAATTACATTTTATATTCATAAAATTAAGTCCTGTATTTTTAAATTGTTAGTATATGCTATAAATCATATTAGTGCTTTCAATTTATTTTCAGAAGTTAATTTTCTATTTTTTTTTATAATTTTAAAGGGGAAAATTGGCTATTTAAATAATAGCCCAATTACATTTCAATATTAGCCTATATCTGATCCCAAACTAAAACCAATTTCCCGGCCCAATTCCCATTCAAACCCGACCCCTAACCCAATTAAACGACCCAACCTGGACTCCCTACCTAACCATTTCAATCCTGGCCGTTGATCATTTAGATCAACGGCCACTATTCGCCCTTTCTATTTTAACCTTAAACGACACCTTACCCTACCTCATTCATCACCAAACGCCGCCCTTGAATCCCCCTTCTCTCAATTCTCTCTGAAACCTCATCTGAACCCTAGCCGCCACCATCTAATCCCACCCTAATCTGCCCTAATACCTTCCTAATCCATGGCCCCTCGTGGTCATTTGAGGCGTGTATCAGCCTCCTATGGCTCCTGGGTGTTTGTTTCTGTGGTTTCATGGCCAGAACTCGAAGGGTCTAGTCCAGTCCTTGCTCGACTTTTGTTCATGGCCTTTCTCCGGCCATCCATGACCTTTCTCTGGCCATTCATGGCCTTTCAAGGCCGATCCTTGACTTTTTCTGGTTAGATCGTTAACTTTCAAAGTCTTTCTGACTTCTTTTGGGTTTTCTGAAACCCTAGCGCTAAGACCTTTCAATTTTCATTCAGATCTCTCTTAGATCTATACTTACTATGAATTTCTTAAGTGTTTTCTCGAAGGTTCTTCAACTTTTCTTTCAAAACGACTCTTCATTTTTTCAATGATTAGGGTTTCCTTTAAGTTTTTCAAAAGATCTCTTCTCTGATCTCAATATTGTTTGTGATTTTGCTATGTTTAAAACGACTTGCTCATATTGTTCTTCTATCTATTTCAGCATGTTAAAAACCCTAGTTCCTTTAGTCTTATCCGAGTTCTGAAACTGTTTGTTTAAATGTGTACTTGTTCTTTGTTTCTGACTCTCATTTCCTTGTTTGACTTGATTGATTTTGAGTTCTTACCATCTCTTAAACTCGACTACTGCTGAAGCCCTAAATTTCTTAGAAGTTTTTCTCACTTATTACTACTGTGAGACCTTTACCTATTTCTGATTTCTCTTACCTAATACTATGTTCTGCTTCACTGTTGATTCTATGTGACTACTTGACCTACTTGACTACCGTGCCTCGAATATTTTCCTTACAACTAAATCCTAGCTTATTTCTGCCACTACTGTATGTTCGTGTTATCTCTTTTGCCAACGTGTTTGGCCTCGCATGTCTGATGCTTCTGTTCACTCTATTTATATACTGAAGTTTCTTCCTTGATTGATCTTGATCTAGTGACTGATTGCAAAAGCGTTTTCTTTATAAACCCTAATTTCACTCGCCTGTTTAAAATTAATTGATTCCTTTCCCTTTACTGTGATATTTTACCTTGCTGAATCTTTTCCCAAAATAAGCCTATTCTGTACTTAGACTTGATTGTTTACTTCATGCTTTTACTGCCCCTTATATGGCAATAATCAATCTGTCCCCAAACTGATTTCTTTCCTTAATTAAACCTGCTACTACCCGTTAAACAGTGATCCTTTAATTAAAGGGAATCACTTGTGTTAATTGATTCTGACTTGTGATTGTTTCCATGTTTGTGTTAAGACTTTACTTATTACCTTAATTATCACTCGTTTTCAAAAGCTATAAATACCCACCCCCTCTTCTTTCAAAAGACACGAGCAACTTGAGTTCAAAACACACACTTATACTTAAAACTCTCTCTTTCTTTACTGCTACTTGTGTTGTTGCTTTGTCTAGCCGGCTAAAAGCCAAGGCTAGACTGTGACTCTTGTTTGCTTTACCTTTCTGCACTTTGCTTCTCTACTGCTATGTCCTAGTTTACTCTTTAAGTCTCAACAACAATATGTTCCTTTAAGTTGCTTCCGTCTCTCATTCATGCTCGCTTCTACCAATGTTTCTGTAGTCTATTTACATTACTAGCATGCTGAAATATACTCCCTTCCCCTTTTAGATTAATGTTTCCCTATGTATGCACTCTGTCAGTCGCTTGTTATGTGATTTGCTAACTTATGAATCCCAAACCCCATATCCCCTCTATGTGTTTGTGCTCCTTTACTTGGTTTGTGGGCAGGCCAGCATCATCTATTGCTGTGCATGACCAAACTTGCCCCTTTCTGGGGTCATATGCTTCATACAATGTATTCCCAAAACCCCTTGGCCCTTTGTGTAACTACTGATTCTGGGTATTTTGAGCTCCACTACTACTGTTTTTCAAATCACCCTTTAATACTTACTATTTCTAATTCAGTCTTAATCAATTTTTACTATTTCTTCTCTTTTTTTTGTATTGGGCCTGTTTTGGCCGTATATAAGGTGTAGTCGTTGCGCATATTTAAATAAAAGGATTGTTTCGACGTTGTACGTCCTTTGAATTTCTCCCCCTTCCCCTATCTTTAATTTTTGTGTTTTGACGTGGGTCTTCAGACTTTTGTACGGCGAATCCCTGATTTCTTGTCTTGGGAATCCGACCTCCACCGGGCCGGGTAGGATCTCGTCGTGTAAATTCGAGTGAAGTTTCCTAGGGTTTGCACATTTGGGCGAGATCGGTTTTCGCTTTGTCATTTAAGGCGAACTTATTTTAGATTCAACGAGGTTCGTGCAATTCGAGCAAGGTCGAGGTTTCTTTCGGTGATGGCCCTTGGCTGTATAGGTGTTATTTCGAGCTACGGTCGAAATGTTAACCCGTTGCGATTCGAACAAGGCCAAATTTTTCCTTTAGCAATGGCCCTTGGCCGTAGGGGTGTTATTTCGAGCTAGTGTCGAAATGTTAATCTGTTGTGATTCGAACGAGGTCGAATTCTTCTTTTGGCGATAGCCCTTGGCCGTAGGGGTGTTATTTCGAGCTACGGTCGAAATGTTAACCCGTTGTGATTCGAACGAGGTCTAATTCTTCATTTGGTGATGGCCCATGGCCGTAGGGGTGTTATTTCGAGCTACGGGCGAAATGTTAACCCGTTGTGATTTGAACGCGATCGAATTCTTCTTTTGGCGATAGCCCTTGGCCGTAGGGGTGTTATTTTGAGCTACGGTCAAAATGTTAACCCGTTGTGATTCGAACGAGGTTGAATTCTTCTTTTGGCGATGACCCTTGGCAGTGAGGTTGTTATTTCGAGCTACGATAGAAATGTTAACCAGTTGTGATTCGAACAAGGTCGAATTCCTCTTTTGGCGACGACCTTGGCCGTAGGGGTGTTATTTCGAGCTACTGTCGAACTGTTAACCCGTTGTGATTCGAAAGTGATCGAATTCTTTTTTTGGCGATGGCCCTTGGCCGTAGGGGAGTTATTTCGAGCTACGGTCGAAATGTTAACCCGTTGTGATTCAAACGAGGTCGAATTCATCTTTTGGCGATGGCGTTTGGCCATAGGGGTGTTATTTCGAGCTACGGTCGAAATGTTAACCCGTTGTGATTTGAATGAGGTCGAATTCTTCTTTTTGCGATGGCCCTTGGCCGTAGGGGGTGTTATTTCGATCTATGATCAAAATATTAACCCGTTGTAATTCGAACGAGGTCGAATTCTTTTTTGGCAACGGACTTTGGCCGTAGGGGTGTTATTTCGAGCTAGTGTCAAAATGTTAACCCGCTGTGATTCGAACGAGGTCGAATTCTTCTTTTGGCGATAGCCCTTGGCCGTAGGGGTGTTATTTCGAGCTACGGTCAAAATGTTAACCCGTTGTGATTCGAACGAGGTCTAATTCTTCTTTTGGCGATGGCCCATGGCCGTAGGGGTGTTATTTCGAGCTACGGGCGAAATGTTAACCCGTTGTGATTTGAACGCGGTCGAATTCTTCTTTTGGCGATAGCCCTTGGCCATAGGGGTATTATTTTGAGCTACGGTCAAAATGTTAACCCGTTGTGATTCGAACGAGGTTGAATTCTTCTTTTGGCGATGANTTTACAATTTTGTTTAGTATTTTTAAAAGCTAATTGCACATAATTGCAATATTAGCCTTTTTAAGATTTAATTGTGTTTTATATTCAAATTAAGTCCTGTATTTTTAAATTGTTGGTTATATGCTATAAATCATTTTAGTGTTTCAATTTATTTCCAGAAGTTAATTTCCTATTTTTTATAATTTTAAAAGGGAAAAATTGGCTATTTAAATAATAGCCCAATTACATTTCAATTTTAGCCTAAATCTTATCCCAAACTAAACCCAATTTCCCGGCCCAATTCCCATTCAGACCCGATCCCTAACCCAACTAAACGACCCAACCCGGACTCCTTACCTAACTATTTCAATCCTGGCCGTTGATCTAAAATGATCAACGACCACTATTCGCCCTTTCCATTTTAATCTTAAACGACCCCTTACCCTACCTCACTCGTCACCAAACGCCGCCCTTGAATCCCCCTCTCTCAATTCTCTCCGAAACCTCAGCTGAACCCTAGCCGCCGCCATCTAATCCCACCCTAATCCACCCTAATACCTTCCTAATCCATGGCCCCTCGTGGTCATTTGAGACATATATCAGCCTCCTATGGCTCCTGGGTGTTTGTTTCTGTGGTTTCATGGCCAGACCTCGAAGGGTCTGGTCCAGTCCTTGCTCGACTTTTGTTCATGGCCTTTCTCCGGCCATCCATGACCTTTCTCTGGCCATTCATGGCCTTTCAAGGCCGATCCTTGACATTTTCTGGTTAGATCGTTAACCTTCAAAATCTTTCTCACTTCTTTTGGGTTTTCTGAAACCCTAGCTCTAAGACCTTTCAATTTTCTTTCAGATCTCTCTTAGATATGTACTTACTATGAATTTCTTAAGTGTTTTCTCGAAGGTTCTTCAACTTTTCTTTCAAAACGACTCTTCATTTTTTCGACGATTAGGGTTTCCTTTAAGTTTTTCAAAAGAACTCTTCTCTGATCTCAATATTGTTTGTGATTTTGCTATGTTTAAAACGACTTGCTCATATTGTTCTTCTATCTATTTCAGCATGTTAAAATCCTAGTTCCTTTAGCCTTATCCGAGTTCTGAAACTGTTTGTTTAAATGTGTACTTGTTCTTTGTTTTTGACTCTCTTTTCCTTGTTTGACTTGTTTAATTTTGAGTTCTTACCATCTCTTAAACTCGACTACTGCTGAAGCTCTAAATTTCTTAGAAGTTTTTCTCACTTATTACTACTGTAAGACCTTTACCTGTTTCTGATTTCTCTTACCTAATACGATGTTCTGCTTCACTGTTGATTCTATGTGATTACTTGACCTACTTGACTACTATGCCTCGAATATTTTCCTTACTACTGAATCCTAGCTTATTTCTGCCACTACTGTATGTACGTGTTATCTCTTTTGCCAATGTGTTTGGCCTCGCATGTCTGATGCTTCTGTTCACTCTATTTATATACTGATGTTTTTTCCTTGATTGATCTTGATTTGGTGACTGATTGCAAAAGTGTTTTCTTTATAAACCCTAATTTCAATCGCATGTTTAAAATTAATTGATTCCTTTCCTTTTACTGTGATATTTTACCTTGCTGAATCCTTTCCCAAAATAAGCCTATTTTGTACTTAGACTTGATTGTTTACTTCATGCTTTTACTGCCCCTTATATGGCAATAATCAATCTGTCCCCAAACTGATTTCTTTCCTTAATTAAACCAGCTACTACCCGTTAAACAGTGATTCCTTAATTAAAGGGAATTACTTGTGTTAATTGATTCTGACTTGTGATTGTTTCCATGTTTGTGTTATGACTTTACTTATTAGCTTACTTATCACTCGTTTTCAAAAGCTATAAATACCCACCCCCTCTTCTTTCAAAAGATACGAGCAACTTGAGTTCAAAACACACACTTATACTTAAAACTCCCTCTTTCTTTACTGCTATTTGTGTTGTTGCTTTGTCTAGCCGGCTGAAAGCCAAGGCTAGACTGTGACTCTTGTTTGCTTTACCTTTCTGCACTTTGCTTCTCTACTGCTATGTCCTAGTTTACTCTTTAAGTCTCAACAACAATATGTTTCTTTAAGTTGCTTCAGTCTCTCATTCATGCTCACTTCTACCAATGTTTCTGTAGTCTATTTACATTACTAGCATGCTGAAATATACTCCCTTCCCCTTTTATATTAATGTTTCCCTAGGTATGTACTCTGTCAGTCGCTTGTTATGTGATTTGCTGACTTATGAATCCCAAACCCCATATCCCTTCTATGTGTTTGTGCTCCTTTAGTTAGTTTGTGGGCAGGCCAGCATCATCTATTGCTGTGCATGACCAAACTTGCCCCTTTCTAGGGTCATATGCTTCATACAATGTATTCCCAAAACCCCTTGGCCCTTTGTGTAACTACTGATTCTGGGTATTTTGAGCTCCACTACTACTGTTTTTCAAATCACCCTTTAATACTTACTATTTCTAACTCAGTCTTAATCAATTTCTGTCCTGCACTTCCACTATATTCTTAGAACCTAGGTTCTGCCTTCTTGTGTGAGCCTTGCCTTGGGACCCTTGAGCTCCCTCTGAACTTGGACGCATAAGGGCTGGCCCTTCCACACTGCACTCATTTCTGTCTGGTTATGCAGACCTGGGTGTAAGCACTACCCAGGGTCCCTTGAGACCCTTAGGGAACTTTGACACACCCAGGTATGAGAAAGGCTTTAAACATCATGGGCATCTGAAGTGATTAATTATATAACTCAGATAGGAAGTCAAGATTAGGCTTCTTTTGGTTGTAGTTTCTTATTTCTGCACTTCTTTTGTAATTTAAGTATTTGGTCTGTAATAATTTGTAACAAACATTGGGGTTGGCTAGTAAAAAGGGATGGGGGCAATTATGCATGTTTTAAGGGTAGATATCCTGCCTTGACAGGGAAGCTTCAAACTTGGGAGATCGGGTTGCTGTACTCGAGGCTGTGAAGGCGCAATTGTTGGCCCAGGTGGAATCTGCCTCTGCCGTTGTCCCTCGCCACTTGCACGAGCTTTGGGTTCATGCCGAGGCCCAATGGGACATATACAAGAGTTTGTGGGAGGCGGGCAATGTTCTGAGGCCGCTTATGAAGGAGACCGAACAAAGGCACGCAAGGCTCGTGTCAACTGCGGCGATGACCCTGCGACGCCAGAGGCCGGCGAGGATACTGATGCCGAGGAGTTTCCTGGGGATGACGATGGGGAGAACGGTGGTGATGACGCCGAGTGGAAAGTTGTTACCTTATTGTAGGTCTTTTTTCTTCTTTTTTTTTTTGTATTGGGCCTGTTTTGGCCGTATATAAGGTGTAGTCGTTGCGCATATTTAAATAAAAGGATTGTTTCGACATTGTACGTCCTTTGAATTTCTCCCCCTTCCCCTATCTTTAAATTTTGTGTTTTGACGTGGGTCTTCAGACTTTTGTACGGCGAATCCCTGATTTCTTGTCTTGGGAATCCGACCTCCACCGGGCCGGGTAGGATCTCGTCGTGTAAATCCGAGTGAAGTTTCCTAGGGTTTTCACATTTGGGAGAGATCGGTTTTTGCTTTGTCATTTTAGGCGAACTTATTTTAGATTCAACGAGGTTCGTGCAATTCGAGCAAGGTCGAGTTTTCTTTTGGCGATGGCCCTTGGCTGTATAGGTGTTATTTTGAGCTACGGTCGAAATGTTAACCCGTTGTGATTCGAACGAGGCCGAATTTTTCCTTTAGTAATGGCCCTTGGCCGTAGGGGTGTTATTTCGAGCTAGTGTCGAAATGTTAATCTGTTGTGATTCGAACGAGGTCGAATTCTTCTTTTGGCGATGACCCTTGGCCGTAGGGGTGTTATTTCGAGCTACCATCAAAATGTTAACCCGTTGTGATTCGAACGAGGTCTAATTCTTCTTTTGGCGATGGCCCATGGCCGTAGGGGTGTTATTTCGGGCTAGTGTCGAAATGGTAACCCGTTGTGATTCGAACGAGGTTGAATTCTTATTTTGACGATGGCCCTTGGTCGTAGGGGTGTTATTTCGAGCTAGTGTCGAAATGTTAACCCGTTGTGATTCGAACGAGGTCGAATTCTTCTTTTGGCGATGGCCCTTGGCCGTAGGGGTGTTATTTCGAGCTACGGTCGAAATGTTAACCCGTTGTGATTCGAACGAGGTCGAATTCTTCTTTTGGCGATGGCCCTTGGCCGTAGGGGTGATATTTCGAGCTACGATCAAAATGTTAACCCGTCGTAATTCGAACGAGGTCGAATTCTTTTGTGGCGACGGCCTTTGGCCGTAGGGGTGTTATTTTGAGCTAGTGTCGAAATGTTAACCCGTTGTGAATCGAACGACGTCGAATTCTTCTTTTGGTGATGGCCCTTGGCTGTATAGGTGTTACTTCGAGCTACGGTCGAAATGTTAACCCGTTGTGATTCGAACGAGG
>NW_017671285.1:26871-39738 GCF_001879085.1 Nicotiana attenuata | reverse complement strand
ATGGCCCTTGGCCGTAGGGGTATTATTCGAGCTACGATCGAATGTAACCGTGTGATTCGAACGAGGTTGAATTCTTATTTTTGCGATGGCCCTTGGCCGTAAGGGTGTTATTTCGAGCGACGGTCGAAATGTTAACCCGTTGTGATTCGAACGAGGTCGAATTCTTCTTTTGTTGATGGCCCTTGGACGTAGGGTGTTATTTCGAGCTAGTATCGAAATGTTAACCCGTTGTGATACTATTAGATTTTGGAGAATTTTACAAGCCGCCGTACTATTTATGCATGCGTCGGGGTGAATCCCGGCGTTCTCAGTTTTGTTTTTACCGGAGAATATTGGGAGCTTCAGTTCTACTTAGCTTATGCGTTTCATGGGTGAGTCCCGGTTTGCTTAATTTTTCTTGCATTGGAGAATACGATACGTTTCCTGGGTGAGTCCCAGTTTGTTTAATTTTGCTCGCGTTGTAGAATACGATGGGTTTCCTGGGTGAGTCCCAATTTGTTTATTTTTGCTCGCGCTGTAGAATACCTTGATCGGGAGTTCAAAATGTTGCTCTGTTTCATTCATTGGAGAGTACTATACATGTCCATTTCATACATATATTGGAGAAGTTTTCTTGTATTTAGTCCCTTCATCGTTCGGCCTGGAGAGACAATCGGCAGGCGGGGCGATGGATTATACTTTGAACTTCGAGACGTCCCCTTCGTTGACCTGCCAAAAACCTACCCGGGAAAACCCAATTGGGACAAAGCCCGGGTGATGAAAAGTGAGTACGATCTTGGGTGGCGTCCTTTTTCAGAAGTTGAAGCATTTGAGGTGAGCGACGTTCCAATTGTTTGGTAGTGATTTTCCTTCCATTGTCTCTAGTCGGAATGATCCCTTAATCGCTTGGCCAGGCAAGTGCCTGCGTTCCTGTCTAAATCAACAACAGAGGATAAACCAAAATGAAATTTCCCTTACCTCGATCTGACGGGTCAGCGTCAAGAGCAGCATTATAGTGTTACTCCCCTGCTTGGTTTTAGATTTGACGGCCGTGTTCGGCTCCATCTGTAATAGCATCTGAGCTTCATATGGGTTAAGCCCACCTTGCTTGTTAAAGTATTGAGATCGAGTCCCGGTCCGATCTCGTCAAGAGACATGGGCTAACATGTGTACCCATCCCATTAGGACCACGTGGTAAGCTCCCGTTCTTTCATTAAGGATAGGAATACGGGCTAGTACAGGTAAGTAAGATGCGTCGAATGGGGGTATGGCCATGCCAACTATGATCCTGCTTAGAACGTATGTGTGTCGTGCTAACCCTATCGCTATTGGCGAGATATGGGTTTCGCAGAGATACTTGTCGTAACTTCTGCTCTTATGTGGCAGCCTGGCCTGGGTTAGTATTTGTCATCTCGAAGGTTTATTTACCGCTCATTCAAGTGAGTGGCGGCGTTTCGCCGGTTCTAGATCTGAAGGAAACTAAGAAATTCCCCACTGACGGCGCCGATTGTTTGAACAAAAAAAGTATGAAAACCCTCGTGTCGAACTAATTGTTAAAATTGAAGAAGGTAATCTTAGATAAACATAATTAATCCCAGATCTAGATATGCAGGGTAGAGAATAAAGGAAGAAGAAGAATAATCGCGGATAAGGTTTCTTCATACCATAATTATACATTAATCATATGTGATAAGCTTACATTTGTGATAGATTTATCTCATGAACATGGAGGAAACAGAAAAGAAGTGAAAGAACCGTTCTTCCTTAAGGGATTATCTTCCTTCTGGCTTCTCTCGTGCCCCCCCCCCCTCCCCTTTTTTTAGGTTTAGCTACCCCTATTTATATTAACAACTTTCATATTTGTCCACTGGTCTTTGACCAACATACTTTCTCGTTACCACGGCCTCTTTCATTTGCTTGACCGCAACAACGGTTCCGCTACGTAAGCTTTCTTACGGTCTAGCCCCGACGATGGTCGAGGTGCCCTTTGCCATCTTGCCTTGTGGGCATGACTACGACTTGGTCGAACCCATATCATTCCTCTTAGGGATTAGCCCATGATTAGATTTTGACCTATACACTAAGGTCATTGCCTTAGTGGCCTTAGACTCTAGCAGGCTTGCTTATAGATTATATTCTTGATATGCTGCAAAATAAAAAGAATTCCAACCGAAGTTATCTACTTGTTTTGTTAAACTTAATGCCTTTATTAGTATCAATTCAATCAAGTTTGCCTAGTCCTAGCAAGTAAGGATATATCAGACAAATGTGAAAAATAATAATAGAATATTTAAAGGAGCAAAAGTTATTTGCTTACTTCTCTACATGAAGACTTATATTTAGTTTTATTGTACAAAATCATATCTGGCCCAACACCAAAAAATAAAAAAAGAAGAAGGTCATGAAATAAGAAGGAGTAAGAACGATAACATCATCAACTCCAATGAATTTTAGTTAATTAAAGTTAATATCTCAATCTAAAGGGAGGAAAATGAAATATGCCTCTAGCATTACACATTGTAGCTGCATGTAGAGCAGTTGTGCCATAAGGTTAAGCATAATAGAAAAATAGAGTTGTACAAGATGCTTGTCACTGAACCTTCATCTAAATTATCCACAACTAGATACAGTGGACTCTTCTCATCCTTGTTAGGCGGATGTGTGTTTGGATATTGGGTTTGGGTCGCCCATATAGATTGACCCGACCCGTTTTAAAGGAGATATGATTAAAGGAAGTTATCTAGGGAAGGTTTAACTCCTAAAAAATAAAACTACCGCACGGTGAAAAGTAAGTGGGAGCATGGGATCAGCGTGGGATCAGTTTATCGATAGTTTTTTCTCTGACAACTTCCCTTCTCTATATAATCAAGGATCTCCTTCTTCAGAGATTCAATACTCTGTGCAATTCTCAATTCTCCCTACAAAGATAGAACACACTAAAAGAAAGAAAGTATCTAGTTTGTGAAAAGTATTTCGTTTCCAAGAGAGCGAAGTTGAACTTGAACAATTGATCAAAACAGGTTCTGCAAGACTTCCGCTACTGTTAACAAGTACATAAATCAATATCTCTGTCACTCGATTTTAGTTAACAATGTGAATAGTCAGGATCTTCTTTAACCATATTTCTACCAAATCGACATCCCAATGCATTGCAACTTCGTGCAAGGCCGGATTTCCATAATTGTTGATAATTCTCAGAAACTCCCTAGTTTTACAAATGCTAGATTCTATCATAATTTGATTTTTGGAATTAATCTGCTTTAAGGAGGAATTGATGAGTCTGATTCTCATAAAATACACATACATACATACATACATACATATACGTGTGTGTTTGCGCGCACAAAAAGTTAGTCTCACCTTTTATTTTTGTTTAGTACTTGTTATTTATTGTACTAGTCTTAGGGTACGCGCTTTGCGCGTGTATCTACGCGTGTCAATGGACATATAAATTTTAAAAATTAAGTAAATATTATTAAATAATGTGTTTTCCATTATTGAACATATATTAAAGAAAAATATATAAGTTCCTAAAATAACGAATGTTAATCTCACTAAGTTTTGATATGCCCTAGTTATGATTTATGAGGCTTGAAATATCTTTTGAAAATTATTATTATATTTTTTACCAAATACTATAAGAAAATAACATAAAAATACTTTTACCACAATTATTGAAAGATAACAAAACAAATTGAAGAGTTTGAATCTTTTGGTATTTTAGAAATTCGTGAGTGACGATGCAGAACTCCTCATAGAAAAAATTTAAAAANGGGTCTAAAAAAATAACTTTATCAATTAAAATTTGAATATTATAATAAAATAACAATAAACATTTGTTTTCTACCTTATTTTTTGTGACCTTTATTTTATATGACCATTCGATTAAAATTTTCATATGATAATCTACATATGAAGTCTTTTTTGTTTTGTTNATTTTCTTTATTTCTTTCACGGCCGATGCTTTTCTAGTGAAAATAAATTTATGTACCTTAAAAGATTTATAAACTTGACAAATAATTTTACTTACATAATGATTTTGAAAAATGTTGAATTGAATTTTTTTTGCTTATTTATTAATTCAAAGAATTAATGTTGAGATTTCATGCTTTTAAGATAATATATAAGATAAAAATTATTTTTTAACTTTTTCCCTACTCGAACAGTATATTATTCTCTTTATCAATTTGTATAATATTTATATAATGTCTTTCACCTTTTTTACCCTTTAAAAATATACTTTATATTGGAGAAAATAGTAATTTGCTTATCTTCCTAATATTTAGGACTTCTGAATTAACTAAAATTTTATCTATTATATCTTTCTTTATTTGAAATCTATAGAAAATAACTTTAAAATTAATTAAAATTTTACTATAACTATACTTTTTCTATTTAGGAAAAAAAGGAATAGAATAGGTGGATTATTTCCACAAACTTACGCTATCAATTTTCCTTTCCACTAAGAGTATTTTAATTTGTTTGGCCAAGCTTGAAAATATTCACTTTAATTATACTATTCGTTTACCATTATTGCCGTTGAATCCTTTCTTTACAATATTTTCCAATGTGGTGAGTTATTCATTATTTATTTTCTACAGAATTTAAATAAGGAAAGACATAATAAATAAAATTTTAGTTGATTTATAAGTCCTAAATATTAGGAAGATTATCAAATTACTATTTTATCCAATATAAAATATATTTTTAAAGGGTAAAAAAGGCGAACGACATTTCGCTAAGGGCCTTCGTGCTTTTAATATAGTATAGATAATATTCTTACCAAGCATAAAGCCTTTAGCTTCAAAACAAATATCTACTTGTAATATTTATTTATTTTGGTAAGCATTAGTTTAATTTAATAAGATATTCGTCATATGTTTATAATACATTATTTTAGATCTTGTTGAAAAAAAATTTAAATACTAACATGAAGATTTGAATTGTTTAATTCAAACTTCTAAAATATTTTATTATTAAAATCTTGAGAAACTGAAAACTTGGAAGGGAGATTTTTTTTTTGGTTAAAATAAATTTTTTATTTCACCAAGTAATGACTTTACATGAATCTACTCAGATATTTACAAACATTTCTATACTTGCCTAGACTGGGTACCAGTTCAACCTATCTAATATACTTTTCCATTTACAATTATTTTGACCTTTAATATGTAACTGTATAACTATATCTCTTGTTCTCTGTCTGACTTCTTGCTTCTTCAATTGAAACCTTCTAGCATTTCTTTCACCCCATATATGATAGACTGTAGCTGCAAAGAGGAATCCCAATATGTGCGTCCATGGTCCGGTGCTAACTCTGCTTGCCACCCATTGCACTTCTTCCTGCCAGTTCCCTATTCTTCTCTGTATGCCTAGCCAGCCCAATACAGAACTCCACATATGTTGTGAGTAAGAACACTCAAATAACATATGCTCAAATGTTTCATCTCTTCCAGTTGAGCACAGTACACACCCTTTGTCAACTTGGATTCCCCATCTCTCTAGCCTGTCCACAGTAGCCAATCTGTTCTGTATTGCTAGCCATAGAATAAATTGATGCCTGGGAATAATGTTTTGGATCAGTACTGCTTGCTTCCATTCTATTTTCTGAAACTGTAGTGTAAAGAATTTGTATGCTTTCTTGATGATGAACTTTCCTTGTGATTCAAAGCTTCTTAGGATTGTTGCAGGATTCCCATAATTCTCTAACCAGTTTCTTGCCTCCAATATTTTCCTAACTAGCCAGCAGGCTTGTTTAGGAATAGGATAATCTGATATAGTCTTCTGCTTTATGTAAAAATAGTGTATCCATTTCACCCATAGACTGTCTTTCTTCTGGTTGACAGCCCATAACAGTTTGCAAATTGCTGACTTATTCCATCTGTAGAAGTCTAGTATGTTCAGGCTTCCAGTTGCTCTAGGCATGCATAGTTTCTCCCAAGCAACTAGAGCTTTTCTAGACACCTCATTTGTACCTGTCCATAGAAATGTTCTACATATACTAATCACCATATTAATAATCTTCTTAGGCAGCAAGAAGATCTGAGCCCAGCAAGTCTGCATCTCGAACAGGATACTTTTTATTAGTTGCAACCTTCCACTGTATGATAATAGTTTGGTTGACCAGCATCTAACTCTTGTAATCATCTTCTCTACTAGGGGTAGACACTGATGGACTGTAAACTTCCTTGAAGATAGAGGGACACCTAGGTATCTGAATGGAATTTCTCCAGTAGAAAATCGCATCTCTTGTATAATCTGGTATTTGAATTCATTAGACACCCCTGCTATATACAATGAACTCTTCTCCATATTGGCTTTAAGTCCAGACACTTCAGAAAAATGATTAAAAGCCTGCAGCATCAATTGGATTGAAATTTTGTTTGCCCCGCAACATAATAGCATATCATCTGCAAAATATATATGAATTAGATTGAGCTTTGAACATCAGGGGTGATAGTTAAAGTCAGGATTAGCATTCAACTACTTCAAGGTTCTGTTCAAGTACTCCATTGCCAATACAAACAGGTAGGGTGACATTGGGTCCCCCTGCCTGAGTCCTTTTGTTCCTTGGAATCTGGTAGTCAGTTCTCCATTGATCAACAAGGCATAACTGACAGTTGAAACACAAGTCATTATCCAATTTACCATCTTCACAGGAAAACCAAATTCAAGCAACACCATCTGTAAAAAATTCCACTCCACTGAATCATAGGCTTTCCTAATGTCAATCTTTACCATACATCTAGGTGACAGCCCTTTTCTAGAGTATCCTTTCACCAATTCATGAGCTACTATGACATTGTCTAGTATACTCCTCCCTTCAATAAAAGCTGACTGAGATGGACCTACTATCATATCCACAATTGTCTTCAACCTTTTAGTTAATATTTTAGCAATAGTTTTGTATATAGTTGAACAACAAGCTATTGATCTAAAATCTTTAACCAAAGTGGGAGCTGGAACTTTAGGAACCAGGGTTATAGTAGTACAGTTAATTTCTTTCAGAAGCTGGCCATTCTCAAAGAATTGCATAACTGCTGTTATTATGTCTTCCCCCAATAATATTCCAGTTTGCTTTAAAGAACTCAGGTGGGAAGCCATCAATTCCTGGAGCTTTATCATTGGGAAGGTTTTGAACAATTTGACTTACCTCCTCTCTAGTAATAGGCTTAATCAAATCTTTCTGTTGGTCAATAGTTAGGCATGGACCATTCCTTGCAACAGTTGTATCAATACAAGGCAACTCCTCAGCAGCAGTACCCAATAGCTTCTTGAAGAACTGAAGAAATTCTTGCTTAATTAGTTTTGGATCGGTGATTAGTACTCCTTGTTCATTCTGTATAGAAGAGATCCTGTTCCTTTCCTGTCTAGCTTTCATATGAGCATGAAAGAATCTGGTATTAGAGTCCCCTGAGGAAATCCATGTAGCTCTGGATTTCTGTCGAAGGACTCTTTCATGAATAGTGCCCCATTTTTCCATCTCTGTTAGTATCTCTTTCTCTTCATTGATCAGGCTACTGTTAAACAAGTCTTCTGCTAACTTGTCTTGAATTTCCCCCAATGTGTGCTTCAAATTCATTATCCTGCCTTCTAATGACGAGTATTCTTTATTCAACTATTTAGTCTCTGCTTCCACCAACTTTAACTTCTGCCACACTCCATACATACAATGCCCCTCAATGGTCTGTTGCCACATATTCTGAACAATTGCCTTGAAAGCATCCTATTGTAATAGGACATTAAGCAGTCTAAATGGTTTCTTAAGGTATTGTTTAGCTATCACAGTGTTAATTACAATGGGAGAGTGATCTGAACACTCATAATTCAGATAATTGGCTTCAATACTACCATAAGTTTGTAACCAATCAGCATTACCAAACACCCAATCAATATGACTATATATCATTTCATTCTCATCTCTTTTGTTGCACCAGGAAAACAGCCACCCTTTTCTAGTCACCTGTCCCACTTCTGTGATACAATTCTGGAAATCCACAGTCTCAGCAGGATGAACTGGTACTCCATTAACTCTATCATCACTAAACAGTATGGTATTAAAGTCTCCAAATAGGATCGAAGGTCCATTTATAGAACCTTTAATGTTCCTTAGTTTATCCCACAATGGTTTTCTCCCTGCATTGGTATTGTAACCATACACATATGTCAATTCACAATTGAATTAAGATTGTCTATCCTCAATAAAACAGTGAATCAACTGTGCAGTACTATATCTAATATTCACAACAACTGAAGCTCTCCTCCATCCAACCCATATTCTTCCATTAGGGGCATGAGTATAGTCTGTATAGAACTCCCAATCATTTCCAAACTTTCTGATAACTTTTACAGCTTTATGTTGTTTAACTCTAGTCTCAAGGCAACCAATCAGATCTATCTTTTTTCCAAGAAAAAATCCTTGAACTCTTTTTGCTTGTAGGCTTTACTAAGCCCTCTAATATTCCAGGAACAAAAGATCATGGAGGTTGTTTCTTAGCAAGTATTTGGCTTACTCTCTTTTCAACTGCTTCTTCATAACATCTCAAGGATGAGTATTGGTTTATCCCCAGAGTTTCCTCTAAATCACTATCCAAATCTTCCTCTTGGTGACTCTGTACCTCATGCTGATTTCCCTGCCTTTGTCCTTGAAACACTACTACCTGCTTCCCACTTCTTTGAACTTGCACTTTGGTATGAGCACTATGATCTTCCTCAACTGCAATAGGATCTTGTGGCTTGATATTTGGTTTGTCCTGCTTAACCTTCCATTCTTTCTTCTCCTGTGATGGCTTCTGCTTCCCTTTTTTCTGACCTTTCTGCTGGACATTTTGTTCCTGCTGATCCTCTTTTCCACAACTTTTAGTGAAATGCGCAAAATGCGCACAGTTTTGACAGAACCTAGGCTTCCACTCATAGTCTATGTCTTGCTCCCATATGGTTCCATCAGATTTTTCAATAGTTATCAACTCTGGAAGTTGCTGAGTTATGCACATCTCAATGAGGACTCTAGCATATGATATCCTATCTCCTATTGCTGTCAATTTATCAGTACATATTGGCCGACCTAGATAGCTAGCCAACCTGCCCAGATTCTCCTCAGTCCAGCATTGAAGAGGTAGCTTAGGGAAGGATACCCGTAGTGGAACAAGTCACGGAGGCTCCTTGTTCATTTTGAAATCCGGTATCCATTCCTTTAAGATCATCAGCCTACTATTGAAAGTATATGGTCCATTCTGAAGCAATAAGTTCTTATTATCTTCCGATTCAAATTTGAATATGAAGTATTGATGATAGGCTATAATTACGTATTTTAGTCACTTATTACACTCCAATTTACTGCACTTTAGTTGAGTTTGAGCTTTAATCGCTAGTGTCTTGCACCAATTATGTGTTTTATGCCTTGTAGGAGTGATTCCGAGCTATATAGATGTTATGGAATGAATTCAAGATATTTGGAGCTTTGAAGTCTGAGTAAAAGCCCAAGAAATTAAGCCGAGATCGTATTCGTGGATCAACACATGATAGAGCAACAAAACGAAGAATCGAGTAGGCATATCGCGTACTGTCTAGTAAAATGCACATAACATTTTTCTCAGAACTCCGTTTGGTCTCTACAATATATGGTTGGAAAGCTAACTCAAAGGGCTACAACTTTCATGTTTTACGTTTTTCCAAATACCAAACGGAATAGGGTGAAATAAGCGGTCGAAACTGCAACCGCGGACCTGAGACGGGCTGAGGCAGTATACTTGCCATATACCGCGGTCGTACCGCGGTTGACCGTGGCCGCGGCTGTCCAGACGTGAAAAATTGTCCTTTTTCGCGTAGGAGAAGGTATTATAGTTTGGGCCCGGCCCTACTTGGTATATATACATGGAAAAAATGTATTTTAAAGGGGAGACCAATGTTTGACACACTTTTGACATAATTTAGACCTAAAGAGGCTAAGGAGACCGGGGATTCGACCTAAGGAGTCAAGAACACACTGGGAGCAAGGCGGAGAATTCTTCAACGAGTTTTTCCTTCCTCTTCCTATTTTTTTCTTTGTTGGTTATGATTTTTAGAATTGTAGTTTTACATACTATTATGAATAGCTAATTTGTTATCTAGGGTTTTGATGGAACCTTTTGTAGGATAAATTTTTGTTATGTTTTTATATAATTGAGCCTTTGGATTTCTCTACTTGTTCAACTACGTGTTTATTGTTGTTGATTGAATGGCCATCGATTGACTGTGACTATTTATTATGTGTTTCTTGAGAAAGGATACATATTTAGGTAGTTGTTGAACAACACCACTCCTAACGTATGTGAGAGATTAATACGGAGGGTTTAAAGGCGGAATTAGAGATAACGAAACCTTGGTGCGATTGTAGTGAGCAGTGAATTAATGTCAGCTAGTGTAGTTCGAGAGAATACATCTAGTAAATTGTGGTAGTTGCTCGAGAGAGAATTACGACAACCAAAGTACTCACAATCGGTAGAGAATACATTGGCGAAATTGTAGGGAACATAGCTAGAAGGATTTCGACAATTGGGAAAATCATAACTCTAGACCTCCTTAATTTTGTCTCCAACCCTTTGTCTCGTTAGTTGATAATTTTATCGCTTTGTAGTATTTGCTAGTTAATTAGTTAGAAATATAAATCTCAATCTTTATAACTTAGAAAATTGTTCAAACTTGTCTTCTTAGTGATATTAACAGATACGGCTAAGCCTTAGTTCTCTGTGGGATTCGACTCCGGACTTTTAGACTGGATTATATTTGCAGCGACCGCTTATCCTTTTTAGGACTAGAGTTGGGCGTGATCAAATTTTGGCGTCGTTGCTGGGGAACTAACGGTGTAGTTGTAGCTGTATATATTGCTAGGTTTTGAGTTTGAACTTTTTTTTGTTTTTTTTTTGTTTTTTTATTTTTATTTTATTATAACTGATGATTTGAGAAACATGACATCTTGGAATTATGGGAATTTAGGTGTAGATAATTCTACTATTGATCTCCATACATATTGTGAAGGAAACCACCCGTGGCAAAATTTTCAAAACATTCCTGAGAGCGAGTTATGTGCACCAACTCAATCTTATTTGTGGAATGTGTGTGATGTGTGTGGTGATAAAAATGGTCACTTTTATGGTTGTGCTTGTGAGCACGTGATTTTTGCCTCGCTTAAATTATTCCTATAAAAATTCATAAAATTAGGATTTTCTTTTATTATTTGATTTTTAGAATTTAATTGCATGATTTTGTGATTGTTTACATTTTTGTGTGCATTTTTAGTTGGCTTAATTCATAAAAATACCAAAATAGTACATTCGCATCTAAATTTGATTTTTATATTTTTAGTTCTACCAATTAAATAATATTACCAAAGTAATAGAAGAAATAACAAAATAGTCGTTTTTTTACATTTTTTGGTTTGACTTTCTTTTGAATTAGGATTTAGTTAGTTTTAGAAAATTAATTAGTGCAATTTTGGAATTAAATCATGTCTATTAATTTTAATTTTGTATTTGACAAAAATCTAAAAAAATTGAAATGAAAATGAAAGAAAATAAAAGAAAGGAGAATAAAAGAGAAGCAAAGCAGATTGGGTCGTTCATTGCTGAACAATTGATGGCCCAGTCTTTTTAAAAAAATATTGGACCAACCCAAGCCCAACCCCAAGACCACCCGGTCCAGTCGCCCCATATTCAAAACGACGTCGTTTTGACGTCGTTTAATCCAGACCATCCATCCCCTCTAATCCAACGGCCTGGATTGATTCTCGAATTATAATAAAACTGTCCTAAAAGTTTGAAAACCCTAGAGACCAGCCCCCCCTTTCCTCGTACCCCTGTCCCTCTCCGCCTCCACCACCGTATCTTTGCCGGAACCCTCGCCGGCGGGAAACGACTTCCATGCCAAAAATCATCAGAAAAACAGCATAGATGCTCCTTCTTCTCCTCTTCCCAACCCCCACGATGGTTTTCTTCGAATCATAGCCAATCTCGTCGAATATTCCATCGAAGATTTTCCGGCCAAATCACAAGTCGGCCCAATGAACCCAAAATCATACCAGGCAACCGTCTTCCTTGCCTCATCGCTATTTCATGCCTAGAATCCCTCGAATCCAAGCAGAAGGCCCTGAATTGTGGATCTAGAGTTTTGGAATTGAACCTGTTTTGAGGAGATTTTCAAGGTCGAGTGCTTTCTGTAGTAAGTATTTTGTAGCTCTATGATTCTCTTAGTTAATTCCTCTGTTGCTTCTTTTTCATCTGTCTTAATCGGTGAGGTCGCTTTGCATTTTAAGTTTTGTTTAATTTGATTCATGTGTAGTTCAATTTCCAGACATTCTAATTGTTAGTTTAATTTCGATATAGTTTCGTCTTGTTATTGTTAGCAAATTCTGAGTCGAGGTCTTTTCTTCTTAATTCCAAGATTCAATAGAGTTTCTTCTTGTTAATGTTTCCAGCCCGCCTTGAAATTATTTGAATTAATGATTCTGTTAGTTTAAGTTTAGTTCAATTGAGTTTCAGTCTTCATTTGCAGTTTGATTAGATTTTAAGGTTTGGATATAGCTGAGTGATCATTTGTTAATTAACTTCAGTTAAATTCGAGCTAGGGTGAGGGGATTGGGATCAGTTAACCATTGATCTGTAATTTTCAGACTAGTAGAAGGGTAATTTAGGCATAGAAAAGGGTAGTTGTATTAGGAATAGTAATTTTAAAGTAGGGAAGGGGTAGTATAGGAATTGTAATGGGTATAGGACCTTCTAGAATAGACTTTAGTATAGTTTTCAGCAAAAAAGAGGAACTTACTTGAGTAACAAGTTAGAAATAGGAGGGCTAAAATGAAATTAAGCCTAAAATCTGATTTACCCTCTTTTGTCACCTATAAAAGGGCATCAA
>NW_017671285.1:0-26860 GCF_001879085.1 Nicotiana attenuata | reverse complement strand
ATCCCGGAACAAAAACCGAGGATCTCCCGGCACAAAAACCGTGGAGCTTTTTCTTTCCCAAATCCCGGAACAAAAACCGAGGATCTCCCGGCACAAAAACCGTGGAGCTTTTTCTTTCCCAAATCCCGGAACAAAAACCGAGGATCTCCCGGCACAAAAACCGTGGAGCTTTTGCTTTCCAAATCCCGGAACAAAAACCGAGGATCTCCCGGCACAAAAGCCGTGGAGCTTTTTCTTTCCAAATCCCGGAACAAAAACCGAGGATCTCCCGGCCCAAAAACCGTGGAGCTTTTTCTTTCCCAAATCCCGGAACAAAAACCGAGGATCTCCCGGCATAAAAACCGTGGAGCTTTTTCTTTCCCAAATCCCGGCCAAAAAACCGAGGATCTCCCGGCCAAAAAATCGTGGAGCTTTTTCTTTCCAAATCCCGGCCAAAAAACCGAGGGTCTCCCGGCCAAAAAACCGTGGAGCCTTTTTCTTTCCAAATCCCGGCCAATAAACCGTGGAGCTTTTTCTTTCCAAATCCCGGCCAAAAACCGAGGATCTCCCGGCCAAAAACCGTGGAGCTTTTGCTTTCCAAATCCCGGAACAAAAACCGAGGATCTCCCGGCACAAAAGCCGTGGAGCTTTTGCTTTTCCAAATCCCGGAACAAAAACCGAGGATCTCCCGGCACGAAAACCGTGGAGCTTTTTCTTTTCCAAATCCCGGAACAAAAACCGAGGATCTCCCGGCATAAAAACCGTGGAGCTTTTTCTTTCCCAAATCCCGGCCAAAAAACCGAGGATCTCCCGGCCAAAAAACCGCGGAGCTTTTTCTTTTCCAAATCCCGGGCCAAAAACCGAGGATCTCCCGGCCAAAAAACCGAGGAGCTTTTTCTTTCCAAATCCCGGCCAAAAACCGAGGATCTCTCTACACATTCCTGATTTGATTGCTTAGATATGTGGCACAACTAACTCACGAAATTTTCCTAGTGAAAACTGGGGCAGAAAAATTCGTTCGTTTGTTTGTTTTGGTATCCTAAGCAGGTCAACCTCAAGACACAAGGTGTGAGATGACCAATGGAATAAATCTCAATCCAGAATCAAGAAAAGAAGAAAAGAACAAAAAAGATGAACTCAAATGTGAAGCAAGCAAGGGCGCGGATTGCTCAAAATCTGATTGAAGTCACAAGCTCCATTGACCCTGTTTTGACTCAATGCTGCATGAAGAAGTAGACACCTACAACTTGCAAGCATCAAGATTCAGATCGAAGTCCACGGCAAAATCAGCTAAGACTCAAGATCAAGTTTCAAGACAATTATAGATAGGAATCTTGTAACTCATAGTTGATAGGCATAGCTAGCTTAGCCTTGATTTTCCTTCTGGTGTAATAAGGAGATCAGCAGGCAGTAGCAGCAGCAACAGCTGTGAAATCACAGCTCCTGGTAGTCCCAGCTACCAAACCTTCCAGAACTACACTGACCTGATTCCTTTATAGCCAAGGATATGTAGGCAACCTTTGAAGCGGGGTTCGGTCAGACGGTTTTCAAAATGCTTCTCATGGAGTGCCGAGCAGGCAAAAAATCTTTCATGGTGCTCATTTATCTTTGCCCGAAAACCCTTCGTGTCTTCGAGCAAAGAGGGGCAGTTGTGAGCACGTGATTTTTGCCTCGCTTAAATTATTCCTATAAAAATTCATAAAATTAGGATTTTCTTTTATTATTTGATTTATAGAATTTAATTGCATGATTTTGTGATTGTTTGCATTTTTGTGTGCATTTTTAGTCGGCATAATTCATAAAAATACCAAAATAGTACATTCGCATCTAAATTTGATTTTTATATTTTTAGTTCTACCAATTAAATAATATTACCAAAGTAATAGAAGAAATAACAAAATAGTCGTTTTTTACATTTTTTGGTTTGACTTTCTTTTGAATTAGGATTTAGTTAGTTTTAGAAAATTAATTAGTGCAATTTTGGAATTAAATCATGTCTATTAATTTTAATTTTGTATTTGACAAAAATCTAAAAAAATTGAAATGAAAATGAAAGAAAATAAAAGAAAGGAGAATAAAAGAGAAGCAAAGCAGATTGGGCCGTTCATTGCTGAACAATTGATGGCCCAGTCTTTTTAAAAAAACATTGGACCAACCCAAGCCCAACCCCAAGACCACCCGGTCCAGTCGCCCCATATTCAAAACGACGTCGTTTTGACGTCGTTTAATCCAGACCATCCATCCCCTCTAATCCAACGGCATGGATTGATTCTCGAATTATAATAAAACTGTCCTAAAAGTTTGAAAACCCTAGAGACCAGCCCCCCCCCCTTTCCTCGACCCCTGTCCCTCTCCGCCTCCTCCACCGTATCTTTGCCGGAACCCTCGCCGGCGGGAAACGACTTCCATGCCAAAAATCATCAGAAAAACACCATAGATGCTCCTTCTTCTCCTCTTCCCAACCCCCACGATGGTTTTCTTCGAATCATAGCCAATCTCGTCGAATATTCCATCGAAGATTTTCCGGCCAAATCACAAGTTGGCCCAAATGAACCCAAAATCATACCAGGCAACCGTCTTCCTTGCCTCATCGCTATTTCACGCCTAGAATCCCTCGAATCCAAGCAGAAGGCCCTGAATTGTGGATCTAGAGTTTTGGAATTGAACCTGTTTTGAGGAGATTTTCAAGGTCGAGTGCTTTCTGTAGTAAGTATTTTGTAGCTCTACGATTCTCTTAGTTAATTCCTCTGTTGCTTCTTTTTCATCTGTCTTAATCGGTGAGGTCGCTTTGCATTTTAAGTTTTGTTTAATTTGATTCATGTGTAGTTCAATTTCCAGACATTCTAATTGTTAGTTTAATTTCGATATAGTTTCGTCTTGTTATTGTTAGCAAATTCTGAGTCGAGGTCTTTTCTTCTTAATTCCAAGATTGAATAGAGTTTCTTCTTGTTAATGTTTCCAGCCCGCCTTGAAATTATTTGAATTAATGATTCTGTTAGTTTAAGTTTAGTTCAATTGAGTTTCAGTCTTCATTTGCAGTTTGATTAGATTTTAAGGTTTGGATATAGCTGAGTGATCATTTGTTAATTAACTTCAGTTAAATTCGAGCTAGGGTGAGGGGATTGGGATCAGTTAACCATTGATCTGTAATTTTCAGACTAGTAGAAGGGTAATTTAGGCATAGAAAAGGGTAGTTTTATTAGGAATAGTAATTTTAAAGTAGGGAAGGGGTAGTATAGGAATTGTAATGGGTATAGGACCTTCTAGAATAGACTTTAGTATAGTTTTCAGCAAAAAAGAGGAACTTACTTGAGTAACAAGTTAGAAATAGGAGGGCTAAAATGAAATTAAGCCTAAAATCTGATTTACCCTCTTTTGTCACCTATAAAAGGGCATCAAGTGCCTTGAGGAGGGGAAATTTTTTGGAGCCCAAAAAAATCCTTGGTTTTTTTTCCCTTTCTCTCAAAAGTTCCAGATTAGTGTTTAAAGTCTACTATACAAAAAAAACAACAAAAAAACATCAAAAATAGAAAAATCAATCAGAAATTCACTGTTTCATTAGCTTTGCTTCAGTCTAGTTTCAAATTCTGTTGTGGATGCTTTCATTTTGGGTTTTATACGAGTACTAGCAGCATCAGGGGTTTTGAATTTGTGTTGGTGATTACTGGCCATTTAGTTGTAGCTGAATTCAAGTGTGTTTGAGTAATTGGTATTGGGTTTGGCTTGGGTGGAGTTGATTTCAAAAATTCTCAGTGGACTGAACTAGTTGTTGGCTAGTAAGTATTTTGTAGCTCTACGATTCTCTTAGTTAATTCCTCTGTTACTTCTTTTTCATCTGTCTTAATCGGTACACATTCAAGTTTCTTCGATGTAATCTCCTGATTGAAAGGGAAACGCATTATCAATGGAATGTGCAGAGCATTTTAGTTCGAGTTTGTCTAAAATGTGATGATGTAGTCTGTTAGGTTGAAGTTACTTTCAATTTGTCTAGTTAAACTTTGTTACTGATTTTAATTACGAAGGTTGTTCTAATGAACGATAGTAGATTGTTAATGTAGATCCTGGACTGTATTGATTTTGAGCTTGCAAGCTGTGAAGACTAGAAATCAGATTTAGCTTAGTTAGTTAGTTTGTTACTTCTGTGTAGTTATCTCTTTAAATTCAAAAATAATGGAACATAGGAACAGAATCTGCTGAGCACTAGCACGTGAGCGCACACATTGAAAATTAGTGCAAAGGTCTTATACCTGTGAAATCTCGACAATGGCAGTAGTTTGTTTAAAATTGGCAATTGTTTGGATGTTGATAATGTGTCATTAGGTAAGTATTCTATTTGGTCTATTAACACTCGTAGACGAGGTAGTTTGGTAAAATTGTATCAAGTGTTTGGTTTTGGTTAATTACTAAATACGATTGGAGCCGTTAAATCAAGCATCCTAACCTTTGTTGGGGTTCGATTGCCCACGCAATATTCCAACTGGGCGGTTGCGTTAGGCCTTACAAGAGAGGCCCATTTGCTGAAGCTCACATGCACGTTCTGACTTGCATTAGCAGGGATTTGATCCCCCGGCTTCTTAATCGCTTCTGTCCCTGTCAATCAGGTTTATTGGGCCAGTCGTGTGGGCCCAATTCTCAATTCCGTTCAAATTGGTTAGTCAGCATAATTTGGGCCTTCCAAGCTAGGTAGCACATTTAAGCTAAGGGGATTTTCCTCTTGTTTGGAGGTGGATTTGAGTTTGAAGGCCCGGATTCTTTAATTATTAATTAGGGCCCTTTTAGAGACAACACTGTAATAGAAAATCATAGTTTCTTTTAGGATGGCCTTTAAATAAAACATGAGACGAGCCTCGCCGCATAAAACATATAAATTGCGGGGCCCTCATTAAATACTATGTTAAAATATTTTAGAAATCGGGTAAGCCATTTAGCAAATTTCCCTGGCTTCCCGTAAAGATATCAACACGCTAGTTGCTTTAGGCGTGTTATTTAATAATTTTACCTTCCTAAACTCGGGTGTGCATTTCATGCAACCCAAATCCAAATCCCAAAACGTTGAATAAGAGGTGTTGAGAATCCGGGTGCATTTCATGTGACGTGATCCAAAAGCACGCTCTTAAACGGCGTTCACTTTCGTTAAAAATAATTAAAGCGGTAAATAATCTCAAAAATTGCATTATAGGTGGGAATGTGTATAAAACCAGATGTTTAGCCATTTATAATAATTTAAGCGACCGTGCTAGAACTACGGGATCCGGGGGTGCCTAACACCTTCCCTCGGGTCAATAGAATTCCTTACACAGAATTTCTGGTTCGTAGACTCCAATTGGGAAGTCGAAATTTTCCTCGATTTGGGATTTAAGTTAAACCGGTGACTTGGGACACCAAAAGCTAATCCTATCCCAAGTGGCGACTTTGAAAAATAAATAAATAATCCCATTTCGAATAATGTCACTTCAAATGGAAAAACTCCCTTATACATTTATCCTTCGGGGTAGATGTGTAAAAAAGGAGGTGTGACAATCGAAATCCAACAAATCACAAAACTAGAAAGCCCATTCAGTCACGATTCCATACATACAAAATTCATAAAAATCCGACTCCATTTGGCCCCTCAAATCCTTAAATCAAACTTTCCAAAATTCCAAGCCTTATCCCCTCATTTTCACCCCTAATCTTCACTAATTACATGATTAAACAATGGGAAATCACCACATATATGAGTATTAGGGCTCAAGCAACTTACCTCACTGATAATCCCTTGAATCCCTCCTCAAAATCGCTCCCAAAAGCTTCAAAACCGACTGAAAATGGTGAAGAATGAACCAAAATTCGCGAAGTCCACAATTTGTACTTTCTGCCCAGAGATACCGCATCTGCGGTCCAAATGTCGCTTCTGCAACACCGCACCTGCGGAAAATCCATCACAGGTACGGTTCCCACTTATTCCTCAGAATCCGCTTCTGCGGCCACAATATCGCACCTGCGGTCTCGCAGGTGAGCTCCAAATCTCGCACCTGCGCTTCCAGCCAACCTCAGCCTTGGCCGCATCTGCGGCTCCTTCTCTGCTTCTGCGGGCTCGCACCTGCGGTTCCCACTCCGCAGGTGCGGTTATGACAGCTGAGTTCAACTTCAGCAATTCCTCAAATTCCAAACTTGTTCCGTCAATCACCCGAAATCAACCCAAGGCCCTCGGGACCTCTACCAAACATACCAACAAGTCATATATCAATATACAAACTTAGTCGAACCTTTGGAACACTCAAAACAACATCAAATTACCCTCAGATTCAAGCCTAAGAACTTCTAAACTTCCAAATTCCGCAAACAACGTCGAAACCTATCAAATCACCTCCGAATGACCTGAAATTTTGCACACACGTCAAAACTGACACCACAAAACTACTTTAACTTCCAGAATTCCATTCCGACCCCGATATCAAACTTTCCACTGCCGACCAAAATTGCGAAATTTCCAACTTTCGTCAATTCAAGCCTAATTCTACCACGGACCTCCAAATCACATTCCGGACGCGCTCCTAAGTCCAAAATCACCTAATGAAGCTAACGGAACCATGAGAGTTCACATTCGAGATCGTTTACACATAAGTCAACATCCGGTCAACTTTCCAAACTTAAGCCTTCACAAAAGATACTAAGTGTCTCAAATCCTCTCCGAATTCATTCCAGACCCGAACCAATTGACCCAACATACCATAATATAGCTGAAGGACACAAAAAGAAGCAGAAATGGGGAAACGGGGCTATAACTCTCGAAACGACCGACCATGTCGTTACATCCTCCCTCTCTCAAGCAAATGTTCGTCCTCGAACGGGTCCAAAAATATACCTAGAGGCTCAAATAGGTGTGGGTATCTGCTCCGCATCTCCCCCTCGGTCGCCCAAGTAGTCTCCTCCACGGGCTGACCTCTCCATTGCACTTTCACTGAAGCTATATACTTTGATCTCAACTTTTGGACCTGCCACTCCAAGATAGCCACTAGCTCCACATCATAAGTCAAACCACCATCTAGTTGAACCGTGCTGAAATCCAAGACATGAGACGGATCGCCGATATACTTCCGGAGCATAGAACATGAAATACTATGTGCACACCCGACAAGCTAGGTGGCAAGGCAAGCTCATAAGCCACCTCCACAATCCTGCGAAGCACCTCAAAAGGCCCATTGAACCGAGGGCTCAGCTTGCCCTTCTTCCCAAATCTCATAACACCCTTCATGGGTGAAACCTTCAGTAGGACCTTCTCCCCAACCATATAAGACATATCACGAACCTTTCTGTCAGCATAACTCTTTTGCCTTGACTGCGCTGTACGAAGCCGCTCCTGAATCACTTTTACCTTGTCTAATGCATTATGAACCAAGTCTGTACCCAAAAGCCTAGCCTCGCCCGGCTCAAACCAACCTACTATAGATCTACACCGTCTCCCATATAAAGCCTCATACGAAGCCATCTGAATACTCGACTGATAGCTGTTGTTGTAAGCAAACTCTGCGAGCGGTAGGAACTGGTCCCATGGACCCCCGAAATCAATGACACAAGCGCGCAACATGTCCTCCAATATCTGAATAGTGCGCTCGGACTGTTCGTCCGTATGAGGGTGAAAACTTATGCTCAACTCAACCTGAGTACTCAACTCTCGCTGCACGGCCCTCCAAAACTGCGATGTAAACTGAGTACCTCTATCTGAAATGATGGAAACTGGGATACCATGCAGGCGAAGGATCTCTCGGGTATAAATCTCAGCCAACCGCTCTGAAGAATAGGTAGTACACACAGGAATGAAGTGCGCGAACCTCATCAGCCGATCCACAATCACCCAAATAGCATCGAACTTCCTCAAAGTCCGTGGGAGTCCAACTACGAAATCCATGGTGATCCGCTCCCACTTCCACTCTGGAATCTCTATCTGCTGAAGCAAGCCACCCGGTCTCTGATGCTCATATTTCACCTGCTGACACTTGAGGCACTGAGCTACAAACCCAACAATATCTTTCTTCATCCTCCTCCACCAATAGTGATGCCTCAAATCCCGATACATCTTTGCGGCACCCGGATGGATGGAATACCGTGAACTATGAGCCTACTCAAGAATCACCTCCCGAAACCCATCTACATTGGGCACACATATCCGGCCCTGCATCCTCAATACCCCGTCATCACCAATAGTCATATCCCTGGCATCATCATGCACAACCTTGTCCTAGAGGACAAGCAAATGAGGGTCATCATACTAGCGCTCTCTGATACGATCAAACAAGAAAGACCGAGAAACCACACAAGCTAGAATTCGACTAGGCTCCGAAATATCCAACCTCACAAACCGATTGACCAAGGCCAGAACATCAACTGCAAGAGGTCTCTCACCAACAAGAAGGAACGCAAGACTACCCATACTCACTGCCTTTTTACTCAAGGCATCGAACACCATATTGGCTTTTCCCGGATGATACAAAATAGTAATATCATAGCCTTTAGCAGCTCCACCCATCTATGCTGCCTCAAATTGAGATCCGTCTATTTGAACAAGTGCCGAAGGCTACGATGATCAGTAAACACCTCACAAGACACACCATAGAGATAATGCCTCCAAATCTTCAACGCGTGAACAATGGCAGCCTACTCCAAATCATGAACGGGGTAGTTCTTCTCATGGGGCTTCAATTGACGAGAAACATAAGCAATCACTCTACCCTCCTGCATCAACACACACCCAATGCGACCCGAGAAGCATCACAATATACTGTATAATAACCTGAAGCTGATGGCAGAACTAACATTGGAGCTGTGGTCATGGCGGTTTTGAGCTTCTGAAAGCTCGCCTCACACTCATCCACCTGAAAGGAGCATCCTTTTGGGACAATTTGGTCAAGGGTGATGCAATAGATGAAAATCCCTGAATGAATCGACAGTAATAACCCGCCAAACCAAGAAAGCTACGAATCTCTGTGGTTGAGGACGATCTGGACCAACTCTGAACTGCCTCTATCTTCTTCGGATCAACCTGAATACCCTCACTGGACACCACGTGCCGCATGAACGCCACTGAACTAAGCCAAAACTCACATTTGGAGAACTTAGCATAAAGTTTCTCCTCCCTCAATCGCTGCAATACAACTCTCAAATGCTCGGCGTGCTCCTCCTAGCTACGAGAGTACACTAGGATATCATCAATGAATACAATAACAAATGAGTCGAGATAAGGCCGAACATGTTATTCATCAAATGCATGAACGTTGCTGGGGCATTGGTCAACCCAAAAGACATCACAAGGAACTCATAATGACCATATCGAGTCTTGAAAGTTGTCTTAAGAATTTTCGAGTCCCTAATCTTTAACTGGTGATACCCTGACCTGAGATCAATCTTGAAGAACCCTCGCTCCCTGAAGCTGGTCAAATAAATCATCAATACGAGGCAAAAGATACTTGTTCTTGATTGTGACTTTGTTCAACTGGATGTAAACAATGCACATCCTCATAGTGCCATCCTTCTTCTTCACAAATAGAACAGGCGCACCCCAAGGTGACACACTAGGCCAAATAAACCCCTTATCAAGGAGTTCCTAAAGCTGCTCCTTCAATTCCTTTAACTCCACCGGTGCCATACGATATGGTGGAATAGAAATGGGCTGAGTGCCCGGCACCAAATCAATACCGAAGTCAATATCCCTGTCCGGCGGCATGCCCGACAGGTCTACAGGAAACACATTCAGAAAATCCCTCACCACCAGAATTGAATCAATAGTAGGTATCTCTGCACTGACATCCCTCACAAAGGCCAAATAGGATAGACAACCCTTCCCAACCATCCGCTGGGCCTTCAAGTATGAAATCACTCTACTTGGAACATAATCCGACGAACCTCGCCACTCAATTCGTGGCACCCCCGGCATAGCCAACGTCACCGTCTTAACGTGACAGTCCAGAATAGCATGGCACGGAGACAACCAATCGATGCCCAATATCACATCAAAATCAACCATACTAACCAGCAAAAGGTCTACTCGGGTCTTCAAACTCCCAATAGTCACCACACAAGATCGATATACGCGGTCCACAATAATAGTATTGCCCATATGAGTAGATACATGAACAGATTAAACAAAAGACTCGCGGGATGTATCCAAATAACGAGCAAAATATAACAACACATATAAAAAAGTGGAACCAGGATCAAATAATACAGAGGCATCCCTGTGGCAAACTGAGATAATACTTGTGATCACAACATCTGAAGCAATAAAATCTGGTCTGGCAGGGAGTGCATAGAAACGAGCCTGACCACCACTTGATCGGCTCCCCATCTAGGGAGACCCCTAGCTGACTAACCTCCACCCCGAGCTGGCTGGGCGGGTGGGGAAGTAACTAGTGCTGAAGTCGAAGGCTGACTCCTGTGATAGGATGAACCTCCCGTAAGGCGGGGATAGAATCTCTTGATATGACCCAAATCTCCACACTCAAAGCAACCTCTCCTGGAAAATGGCGGTGGGGACTAAATGGAGCCCCGAGCACCAGGATACCCACTCAAAGAACCAGGCATAGATGAGCCCTGAACTGATGGTGCATGAGTCGAACTCTGAGCTGGAAGGGCACTAAGAGATGAGTGGCCCTGAGGAGAACTGTGAGGACCATGGCCAGATGATCCACCACGGTGACTTGTACGAGCTGACTGAGCATGTCTGAATTGACGACATCTGTCGTGCTGCAACTGACCTCCAAAAGGAATACCACCAAAATGACAAGATCCCCGAGGCCTATTGGCCTCCCTCTCACCTCACTCTTGGCGGTGAACCGACTCCATCTCTCAGGTAATGTTACCACCTTCTCAAAAGAAGCACCATACACCCTCTTTCTGGTCATAAGAATCCGTAGCTGATATGCGAGGCCATCCACAAACCTCCTGATCCTCTCCCTGTCTGTAGGAACCGACCAAAAAGCATGACGGGCTAACTCAGAAAATCTCATCTCATACTGCATCACAGTCATATCATCCTGACGCAGCTGCTCGAACTTTCTACGCAGCTCCTATCTGCGGGACTGCGGCACATACTTCTGCAGAAAGAGAACGGAGAACTGCTGCGAGGTAAGGGGCGCTGCATAAAAAGGCCTACGCCTCGCATAAGCCTCCCACCAAGTAAAGGCAGCTCCCGAGAACTGAAAGTCAGTGAACGAGAACCCACTGGTCTCCAAAATACCCGTTGTACGGAGAATCCTTTGACACTTGTCCAAGAAAACCTGGGCATCCTCACCCTCTGCACCACTGAAATTCGGAGGCTGAAATCTACCAAATCTCTCCAATCTACGCTGCCCGTCATCAGGCATGACTGGAACCACATAATCCTGAGCAGGTGCAACCGGCTGGGCTGGTGGTGCCCCGGTGTCTGAAGTCCCTGAACAACCCGCTCAGGTGTACGGGCGGCGGGAGTTTGAGTGCCTCCCCCGGCCTGGGAAGTAACTGCTGTAGTAGTAACAGAGACCGCCTGCGCAAGATTAGTGCACACGGTCAGAATCTGAGTTAGGGTCTCCTGATGACCTAGGATAACAGTAGGTACAGTCGGTTCCTGAGCTGGTCCCGTTGGTGCATCCACAACTGGGACCTAATCATGAATTGGGGCGGCTGGTGGATCTGTAGGTGTTGCCCTAGCTGTTGTGCGGGCTACATCCTCGCCCCTTCCACGGCCTCGACCGCGACCTCGGCCTCTCGCGACCCCAACTGGTGGTACTGATGGTCGTCCATCCTGACCGGTAGCACGCGTCCTTACCATTTGTGAAAGAATAGAATAACAAAAATTTAGTTACCAGAATCAACAGATTCGCACGACAAGAATTCAAGAATGTGAAGTTTTCCTAAAGCATCTGCAGCCTCTCGAAGATAAGTACATGCGTCTCTGTACCGACCCGCAAGACTCTACTAAACATGCTCATGACTCGTGAGACCTATGTAACCTAGGCTCTGATACCAACTTGTCACGACCCAAAACTAAACTCGATCGTGATGGCACCTGTCATGGTACTAGGCAAGCCGACACACTCCCAAACAATTCGATATTTCATTAAATGATAGATAAAAAGCCTTTTTCATACAGAAATTTTCATAAAAAGAGTTCAACTCGAAAACAAAATGCGAAAATAAATAGCCCGACATCGGGGTGTCACTAAGTCATGAGCAACTACTACAACTGTTCTAAAATATAGCAAGACTAACATAGTCTAAGAGTAGCCAACGTACACTAAAGGGAAGATAAAGAAGGAGAAAAGCAGAACCACGATCGCCAGGCAGCTACCTCGCTATCTCCGTTTAAAGTCTGCAACTGGAATAGTCAACAGTCGCTACCGTGGCTAGAGATACCTGGATATGCACACAAGGTGTAGGGGTAACGTGAGTACACCAACTCAGTAAGTAACAAGTCCAAGTTATGGACTGATATGTAGTGACGAACTAAACCTCAACAGGTAAACAAAATTTAACTGTGCAGCAAAGTTGGCATGCTTTCAATTCAAGTATCCAACTCAAACAGTAAAGTAAATACAAATCTGGACAGAGTGAAGTATAAAGCTCAGCTAATCTCTACGTGCCAATGCACAGAATGCATGAAAATGTACCATGTACCTCACTCTCAAGTGCTCAACCACTCGGTACTGTATATGGCCATCCGGCCTAGGGAAGATCCATCCCAGAATATATACACATCACTCACAACAATCACTCAGTACTAAGGCTGACTGGTAGGCCGGGCCCTGATCTAAACGGGCCTCATGGGTCGGTCCTATATGGGCCCGGGCTTCGTGGGCCGGGCATAAATAGTCCCGGGCTTCGTGGGCTTTTGGTAGGAATCGAACCGGGATCGGGACCACGAACTAATGGTCCCGGGCTAAGTGGGCCGGTCCCAGGCCTAAGTGGGCTTGGCCTATTTTTATTACAATTTTTTTATTTGACGAATTTTTTTATTTGACGGTCCCAGGCCTTCTGAAGGAAGCTCATATTAGCTGTGTGCCCGCGTCGCATGTATGATTCGCGAGCGGGGTGTTTGTTTAATTAAGTCGACCGCGTCGCATGTATGATTCGCGAGCGGTGTAGTTGAATTTCCTTCTCAAGGTTTGCTTTCCTTTATATCGCGTTCGATATGGTAGCATATCGGCACAATGTAGACTTTTGGTCATGTCGGGGTGGCTTATTGCCTGAGCAGTTCGTACTGGGTGAGACGAGAACATTGAATTCGAGATCAATGAAATCTGAGTATATGAAGTATATCAAGGAGCTAAGACCATTGTTTGGTTCAGAATGAGGTGATAGTTCTTGCCAGGAGTATAGACCCAATGAATTGTTGTTTCGGCAGTGGTTATGAATTTATACAGATCTCATCCGTCGTGTCGGTATTGTAAGAGTTAGAACAAGACCTATGTATGTCATGCGGTGCAATGGGAGCATCAAATTCGTGGAATTTCGATTAAATTGATCAGAGAATGTTATTGTGGTCCTATGAGTAAGATGGTGCAAGGTGCGAATTCAGCTAAGGTATGCAGTCACGTCTTGGTACTGCGTGTAGTGATTGATATGATGAGCGTATGTTGGAAACAGGCCTAGTATAAATTCCGGATGCTGGACTTGGGCTTTAAGGCATATTTGCTTGAATAAAAGGAAATATCTTCATAATTGATCGAGCTAATGTGCTCAACTGGGTTATGGTAGCACGGGAAGGTGCATGAGGTGTTAAATAGTGATTTCAGACTACTTCAGTGCAGTTCTCAGCACGTTCGAGGACGAACGTATGTTTAAGTGGCAGAGAATGTAACGACCCGACCGGTCGTTTTGGGCCCTAGCGTGTTGTTCAGCAGTTTGAGGCCATGAACAACTTCATTTCAGGTATTATGACTTGTACTCGTGGTCGGAATTAAGTTTCGCGAAGTTCAGAGTTGATTTGGAAAGAGAATTCTCATTTCGGAGGCTTAAAGTTGAAAGAATTAACTAGGATTGGAATTTTGAGTAAACGGCCTCGAAATCGGGATCTGAAGGTCCCAGCAGGTTCGTATGATGATTTCGGACTTGGGCGTATGCCCGGATCGGGTTTTGGATGACCCGGGAGCATTTTGGCGCCTATTGGGGAAGTTAGCATTTTTGAAGAAATTTCATAAGTTTGGCTTGAAGTGCATCTCAGTGTTATCGATGTCCGTTTGGGATTCCGAGTCTGTGAATAGCTCCGTATGGCGATTCTGAAGTTGGGAGTGCGATCGGAAGTGAATTCGGAGGTCCGTAGGTCATTTTGGAGTCATTTGGCTAAAGATAGAAATTTGAAGGTTTTTGAGAAGTTTGACCGAAAGTGGACTTTTTGATATCGGGGTCGGAATCCGATTCCAGAAGTTGCAGTAGGTCCGTAATGTCGAATATGACTTGTGTGCAAAATTTGAAGTCAATCGGACGTGACTTGATAGGTTTAAACATCGAAAGTAGAAGTTTGAAGTTCTAAAGTTCATAAAGATTGGATTGGAGGTCGATTCATGATTCTAGCATTGTTTGATGTGATTTGAGGCCTCAAGCAAGTCCGTAATGTGTTTTGGGACTAGTTGGTATGATTGGATGGGGATCCGGGGGCCTCGGGTGGATTTCGGGTGGTTAACAGATCGAATTTGGGTAAAAAGCTGTTGCTGGTTGCTGGTATCTGGTTTCCTTCTTCGCGAACGCGGAGGGAGTCTCGCGAACGCGAAGAGGAAAGTGGGAGGCTGCTGGTTTTGGCCTTCGCGAACGCGAAGGGGGAGTCGCGAACGCGAAGGGGTGGGCTGATCTGCTACGCGAACGCGAGGAGAAGATCGCGAACGCGTAGAAGGAAAAAGCTGGGCCTGGGGTCTTTGGCCTACGCGAACGCGAGGCCTTGTACGCGAACGCGAAGGGCTGGGTGACTGGCCTTCGCAAACGCGAGCGGAATGTCGCGAACGCGAAGAAGGGCGGACCTGGGCTGGGCAGAATGTTTAAAAATCGGGGTTGAGTTCATTTCACCCATTTTTCTCTTGGCTTGGGCGATTTTTGGAGCTTTTGAAGAGGGGGTTCCGTCATTCATCATGAGGTAAGTAATTTATGCCAGTTTTGAGTTAAATGTAAGGTTTATATATGGATTTAAACATGGAAATTGTAGAAAACTTGGGGTTTGAGGAAAAACCTCGAAAATTAGTATTCTTGGATTTTGACCACGATTTTGGGTATGGAATTTAGAGAAAATTATATATTTGAGTTTGTGAAGCTATGGGTAAACTTTATCTTCGAAATTTTTTGGATTCCGGGCACGTGGGCCCGAGGGCATTTTTTTAAACTTTTCGATCGGGGTTGGAAATTGCTGTAAATTGGATTGTAATGAGTAATTGAGCATATATTAATGGATTTGTATAATCATTTGCTAGTTTTGGAGCGTTGTGTGTCGATTCGAGTCTTCGAAAGGGCGTGGAGTGCCGGTTATGGATCTTCGTAGCGAGGTGAGTCTCCTTTCTAACCTTGTAAGAGGGAATTGTCCCCATAGGTGAAATAATTGATTTTGTGCTCCTATTTGTTGGGGCTACGTACGCACGAGGTGACGAGAGTCCGTACGTAGCTACTATTATGCTATTGTCCGGGTAGTTAGGACCCAAAAGCATGCTATACTTGGATTATTTACGAACCTATTGATGGCTTGAATTGCTTAAATCACATCGAATTAATAAACGAGTTTCTAAACAGATAAAACTTCATTTTTCTTAAAAGGTTAAAAGAGGATTTGTTTTCATTGGATAATTACTCCGTGTGGACTTCTTGATTGACTATCTGTGTGTTTATTTATGGAACGGGCCGAACGCCTCGGCAGATTAAATAGATGCATCTATGGTTCGTGTCGTTCGACCCTCGGCAGTGCACAGTTTATTTTCTGTTGGAGCGGGCCGTACGCCTCGGCATGATTTGCGCATGCTTGTATTGCTGCCTTGAACTTATTGAAGTTGTTATTGCCTCTTCATGGCTTGAGAATATTTGGATAAATGATGAAAAGGAAATTTTGGGAAACTTCCTATAAAAGAAATAATTGTTTACTTGTTTCCTCCTATTGGATTAAAAATCATGTTTATAAGAGTCCACGATTTAATGACTTATTGACATCATTATTGGACTACTAGTAAGTGTCGAAGTTGACCATCTCGTCTCTACTTCTCGAGATTAGACGGGTTACTCATTGAGTACATGTTATTTTCGTACTCATACTATACTTCTGTGCATTTTTGTTGCACAGGTATATGTAACTCTAGTGGCCTACTGGGCGTAGCAGCACGGATGATTCGGGGACTAGGTGAGTTGCATTATTCGAGGCGGCCGGCAACTAGTATAGTCCCTTCTAGTATATTGTATTTACTTTCTGTTCACTGTATTCAGGACGGATGTTGTATTATATCATTTCTTAGAAATTGCTCATGCACTTGTGACACCGGGTTCTGAGAATAGTTTTACAATATTTTGTATTAATTGCTTGTTATTTAATTTGAATTGAAGCAGTTGTCTCTTTACTTATGAAATTAGAAGGAAAAATCTAGGTTTTCAAAATGGTCTAAATTGGAATCTAATTAAGTATTTTTGTTAGCTTGCCTGACAGCGGTGTCCGGCGCCATCACGACCCTTAGTGGATTTTGGATCGTGACAACAAGTTACATATTAATTTTACATGGTATCTCTTAAAAATTTCATAAATCCTTCAAGGTTCGGAGGAATTTCCGTTGGTGGTGGTAGAAAATAAGCTTGTTCATTACCGCTTCTGGGCGAAGCTGCATCCTCCGCAAGTTCAACTAGCATTTCTTTGTAAGCTTCGTCTACCTCTGGTTGTGACTCGGCAAGTCCAAAATTTCTTCGTTCTGAACGTATCCAATCTCTGAAAAGTACTAATTTTTCCAAGCTCTCCCTCGCAGACGCCCTATAATCACCGAGTTGAAGTCTTGCTTGACTGAAAGCGCTCTCCGATGCCACTGTTGAAGTTTGAATGGTTAAAATGTCTCGGGCCATCCTTGAAAGAATCGGAAAGTATTTTTCTTTGTCCTTCCACCATTCCAAAAGATTAAATGAGCCGTCGGGATTCACTTCCTCAATTCCCTTTGGCAAATAAACTTCAAGCTCATTTAGTTGTGAACAATCACTAGTGCTACAACCTTGAGAACCCCTGAACCCGGCCCAAGTAGTAAGTGCTCTTACTCCCGCAGTTCTTTTAGATGATTGAGAACTAGAAGAAGAAGAAGTAGTTGGAACATTTCGTCTAGCATTATCTATTGCAATTTGATAAGCACTATAAATAGTTTGAGCATTTATTTTAATTGAGGCTTGTGCATCCGAAAGTGTAGACAACTCCTCATCTTCAAGTGCTAAACCATTATAAATAGATTGATACCAATATTGAGGGCCTCCTAATTTTATAGTAGGATTTAACAAGGCAGCAACACCATATATAGGGGGAATAGGGAAAAAAATATTTTTTTAAATTTCTTTCTCATAGAATTAATAGCTTGTTCATAAATTTTCCCGCCCTCTAAAAAATAAGCAAACAAATTTACAAGTTCTGCAAGATAAACTAAACAGTTAGAAATAGTAAGATAATATTGCCCAGAAAATTCATTTTTAGCAAGATGAAATCTTTCTAAAATATCTACAAGCATTTTAACATTAGCCCAATCCGCATTTGTAAAGTGCTCATCATCATCACTTACATGAGCATTAAACGTTGAGTTTATGGGATTTCTATATTCATATGCAACAACCAAACTTTCATACATGTAATTCCATCTAGTTGGACAAGGTTTAGGAACCTTTCTTTCTCTAAGGGCAAATTTATCGCATCTTTTAAAATATTCTCTAAGTCTACTTCTACGGTTTGAATAAAAAAGCCAGTGAAGAGCCACTTTAACCTTTTCAATTTCAACATTTAAAATTGTCATACCATCACCCACAATTAAATGGTAAATATGACAAATACATCTAACATGAAAAATATTACTAAATGCAGTATTTAGTGGAGTGGTAAGCAAGGCTACAACATTAGTGTTACTAGTAGCATTATCCATTAAAATTGACATTATTTTATCACTAATGCAAAAATATCTACAAATATCCGTAACAGTGCTAGAAATAAAATATCCTATATGACGTGAATTAATTATTCTATAAGTAATAATGCGCTTTTGCATTATCCAATCCTCATCAATCCAATGACTGGTAACAGTAAGATAATCACAGTTATTACCACTTCTACCAATATTAGTAGTCATAGCAACATGACAATTAATATGAATAAATAAATAGCGTAAATATTGTTTATATTCATGTTTATATTGAATATACTTGGGTTAGGCTGACTAGGCTGACTAGGTACACCGGTAACAGTGTTAATTCCCGATTGAAATTGATTTGACCCGGTACTAGGGTCAGGCTGACTAGGTACACTTGTCCCCCCGACCGCAGCTTTCATTTGAAGATATTTAACTTTATCTTGAGGGTGCAGCAATATGTGTCTCCTCAAACTTTCCGACCCCCCCCCCCCCCCACCCACGAGTAATATAGTTAAAAGCTAACTCTTTGCCATAAGTTTTACATTTAGCTTTATTTTTTTCTCTTATTTGAATAAAAAATAGCCAAACAAGAGATGTTTCGGCCCGTTTAAAAGGTTATCTAGGAAAATTAGGGGTAGTAACAGGGGGGTCAGACGGGGCATCATTTGGATTAGTTGGTTTAACTTCAGCAACAAGACTAGTGGGTGTATCGTCATCCGGTTGCGTTTCATCCAAATTTATTTCCTGCTCATCTTCCTCATCAATAGTTGGATTACCATAAAGAAAATTCTTATATTCATGATCTAAGCGTTCACCACCTCCAAAATTATGCACATATTGACTCTCAGTAAATTGTAATAAAGTATTATCACTATCAAGAATAGGAGCAGGTGGAGGGCGGCGGGTATGGGGTTTGTGTAGGGGAGCCCGGGGAATTAGAGGAGGAATAGATTGGCCACTAGATTGACCACTCTTGAATTTTCCCTTATTTTTATTGAACTTTTTTTTAAGGAATATGCCATCTTAATTATAATTATACAAAGTAAATAAAACAAACAAAACTATAATATTAAAACTAAACAGTTGGAAGGAGTTTACCGAATTGACGAACAACTTGTTAAAAATTGATTATCATTGAAGACTTGAATACTTCAATTCACCAACTTCACAATTTTTCACACAAATTGCAACAATAAAGTAACCAATTATAGAAGAAAATTAGAGAGAGATTGATGATTTTGTGAGAAAAATAAAAGAATGAGGGGGTATTTATAGTTGAAAATAGGAAAAAAGTATAATTATAAAAAGTTTGAGGTTAAAACAAAGTTGATGGCTATTTTAGAAAGCCCAAACGACTATTTTTGCAGGCCAACACCCTTATTTTAAATGTTCCAACGGTTAAAAATTTTTTTGATTTTTTTTTTAAAAATAGTCGTTGGGCCCGTTTAGGACCGGTTGAATCGGCCCACTTAGCACCCAGTCCCGGGCCCAAACGGTCCGGTCCTCACGGGCTTCATAACGGCACCGGCACACTTAGCAGGCCCACCTCCCGGTCCCGGGCTTAAACGGTTAGGCCCGGTTAGGCCCACTACTTATATGGGCTCGCGGGCCTGGGCCGGGCCTAACCACCCCACATGCCAGCCTTAGTCAGTACCGAGGAAGGCCATTCCAGCCCTATGGAGAAGATCTATCTCCAGGTATAAATACTTCGGATAAGATCCATGTCAAGGGAAGATTCATCCCTCAATAATATCAACTGCGCTCACTAGGGTGTGTTACAGACTCCGGAGGGGCTCCTATAGCCCAAGCACTATCATAATCATCGACATAACCGCTGCGGCGTGCAGCCCGATCCCATAACTGTCACTCATAACCAGGCTCTCGGCCTCACTCAGTCATCACTCTCCAGTCTCACACACGGGCTCACAATGCCATGAAACTAGCCCGGAATGATGATATGATGTGCCAAATAATAACAACTGAGACAGAGACATGATATGATATGCATGAATAAGACTGAGTAGAGAATATCAATGAAACTAATGAGATGACAGCAAGAAACGACCACTCGGGTCTCAACAGTATCGGCGTGAAGCCCTAACATGATATCTAGCATGATTTACAGCTCATTTACTTAATCACATGATAGAAACACAGATATCAGCAAGAAGAGTCACTAAGCGGTGCCATGGAATGAACCAGGCCACAATTCTCACGGTGCACGCCCGCACGCCCGTCACTTGCCATGTGCGTCACCTCAATACTAATCACATAACACATAGTTCGGGGTTTCAAACCCTCAGAACCAAGTTTGGAAGCGTTACTTACCTCAATCAAGTCAAAATCCTACTCCACGATGCCCTTGCCTCTCGAATCGGCCTCCACACATCCCGAATCTAACAAAAAGCAATACAATGCAATCAATATAGGCCAAGGAACCAATTCCACACGAAAATTTACTTAATTGGACAAAAATCCCGAAATTCTCCCAAACTCGGCCCCTGGGCTCAAGCCTCGAAATCCGACAAAAATTACTAAACTAGAAAGCCCATTCACTCACGAGTCCATACATACAAAATTCATCAAAATCCAACTCCATTTGGCCCCTCAAATCCTCAAACCAAACTCTCCAAAATTTCAAGCCCTAACCCCTCATTTTCACCCCTAATCTTCACTAGTTATATGGTTAAACAATGGGAAATCACCACATATACGAGTATTAGGGCTCAAACAACTTACCTCACTGATAATCCCTTGAATCCCTCCTCAAAATCGCTCCAAAAGCTTCAAAACCAACTGAAAATGGTGAAGAATGAACCAAAATTCACGAAGTCCACAATTTATACTTTCTGCCCAGAGATACCGCATATACGTTCCAAATGTCGCTTCTGCGACGCCGCAGCCGCGGAAAATCCCTCGCAGGTGCGGTTCCCACTTATTCCTTAGAATCCGCTTCTGCGGTCACAATATCGCACTTGCGGTCTCGCAGGTGCGAACCAGATTTCGCACCCGCGCTTCCAGCCAACCTCAGCCTTGGCCGCATCTGCGGCTCCTTCTCCGCTTCCGCGGGCTCGCACCTGTGGTTCCCACTCCGTAGGTGCGCTCATGACAGCCGAGTTCAACTTCAGCAATTCCTCAAATTCCAAACTTGTTCCGGCAATCACCCGAAATTAACCCGAGGCCCTTGAGACCTTTACCAAACATACCAAAAAGTCATATATCTACATACAAACTTAGTCAAACCTTCGGAACACTCAAAACAACATCAAAACACCAAATCACCCTCGGATTCAAGCCTAAGAACTTCTAAACTTCCAAATTCCACAAACGACGTCGAAACCTATCAAATCACCTCCGAATGACCTGAAATTTTGCACACGCCTCAAAAATAACACCACGAACCTACTCCAACTTCCGGAATTCTATTCCTACCCGATATCAAACTTTCCACTGCGGACCAAAATCGCGAAATTTCCAGCTTTCGCCAAATTCAAGCTTAATGCTACCACGGACTTCCAAATCACATTCCGGACGCGCTCCTAAATTCAAAATCACCTAACGGAACCATCAAAATTCACGTGCGAGATCGTTTACACATAATCAACATCCGGTCAACTTTTCAAACTTAAGCCTTCAGAAAAGAGACTAAGTGTCTCAAACCCTCTCCGAATCCACTCTAGACCCGAACCAACTGACCCAACATACCATAATATAGCTGAAGGACACAAAAAGAAGCAAAAATGAGGAAACGGGCTTATAACTCTCGAAGTGATCGACCGGGTCGTTACAATTTGATTTTTCTGTTTTCTTGAATGCCCCTACGTGTTTGAACGAAAAGAAGCACCAATACAAATAAACATTCAAACGTGAATACACCATCCATTGTGAATTCATCATTTTTATCAATGATTAAGTAATTGTAATGCTTAAATTATTATATTTTATATTTTTTATAACACATCATCTCACTACCACCTTATAAGTAATTTTTTTTTAACTCTTCATCCAATATTCTATACGACACTATAAAACCTGATTAATCGGGTTTGCGCAAGATCCATTAAAGAGAATCTTCCTACCAATAAAAGGAGGTGCAGGCCAAAACACGATCTAAGTTTAGCAAATTTATAATCTATCTATATTATATTAAAAGCACGAAGGCATTTAGCAATGTCGTTCGTCTTTTTTACCCTTCAAAAATAAAGTTTATATTGGACAAAATAATCATTTAATTATTTTCTTTATATTCAAAAATAGTCATTTAGTTAATTCTCTACTATTAAGGAATGGTGATCTAATTATTTCCATAAATTATTTTCCTAATTAATTACTTTCCTAATTAACGATCTGGGGGGTTGGGGGTGGGGGGGTGGGGGGGGATCTTACACTACATACTAGGAAAACATTTCGTTCAAATCCATTACACACTAGGAAAGGTTTTCGTTCAACTCCAACTATATTTAGTCTTCTTTTAGGTTTCATCCTTAAAACAATTATGGTTCAAGCAGCACAAAACTAAGGGTTACGGTTTTTATTCATTTGAGCAAAAAGCTTTGTATTAGTTGAATTTCGCGTCCACGTATTTATGTTAATTAGTTTCTACAAACGTGCTTTGCATGTTAATATTGGCACATTCATGGCACATTGATATTCAGGCTATCAACGTTTTGCATTGTATAATCGTGATTTTATAAGTCTAGCTCAATCAAATATAATAATATTAGTTATAATAATAATAATTTCAAGTAGATCTTCAATCAATTACTCTTATAATATAATATTTCATGTTGGCATGTTGCACTGTCTTTTTCATAACATATTTTCTTACACAAATATATATTGCACTTTTAAGAAGAATATCTATGTTGGCAACATCAATTTTGGTCATCATAGATCAACTAAGGGTCCAAAGTGCAAGAAGGAAACATACACCAAAAATATCGTTTAAAAAGAAGTATTATACAAAATAAGTGTGGCGCACGAATATCTTATGTTAAATATTACCAAACACGTTTCAAAAGTAACAAACATTCTAAAATGACATAGTTATGCGATTAAAGTTGTAAATCACTTAAATAATGTAAAAATACTTAGTACTATTTTTGCGATTGGATAATTTACTTTAATTTGGTTGAGTTTTAATGATTCAGGTACATAGAAGTCATATTTTTTTTAAACCTAAGATACATTAATAATGAAGAACACAAAAATAAAAAGTCATTAGGCATTAATTCAATCTCTAGATTAAACTCCAATTTTGATTAATTAAACTTCAATATAGCATCTCATTCACAAGTATACATGCTCGTGCACGAAATAGTTTAGTGTGTCTAAATATCGATTTTCACCAATGTAATGTATATGCATTCTTATTTTCCCCCCAGAAATAGTCACTGTGGTTGTTCGTTATTGCGTTACATTTGGACTACTTTTACTTGTAACCTATTTTATTATATTATTAGTGAGTTATGATTTTTGTTCAAATTTATAGTGGCTAAATATTTAAATATTACGATCCATCTAACATAAAGTTATCTTCTTCGAAAAAAATATAAATTTTTGCTTTTAAAGGCATAAAAATCAGTTTACATTATGTATGATGTTAAGTGCTATTTTTGTTTTTTGTTTTTCACTTGTCGTTTTGTATTCATTTTCGGGCCTAACTAATTCAAATTTGATCCAGGAAGTTTCACTTTAAGAGGTAAAGTGGTTTGAGCAAAAAGAATTTACCAAAGGTCGAACCTTAAACTTCGAATTAAGGATGAACATATACTTACTATTACAACATAACATTTGGTGGTGATTGAGTGCTATTTTATCTTATGTCAAAAGTATTTTGTTATCCCTGCTACTTTAATGCTGCGGCTATGTTGGTTTAAGTTAGAGGTCTATCACAAATAACCTCTCTACTTGCACAAGGTAAGGGTAAGACTGCGTACAAACTACTCCTCCCCAGACCCCGCTTGAGAGATTATACTGAGTCTTTTTTTTTTTGTTGGTGTCAAAAGTATTTTGCAGTACTAAAAAAGTATTCCAAAATCAAGTGAATCCCTAACAAATTAGATAAATTAATATGGGGGGTACTGTTGGGTTTTGGATGTATTTAATTAATATATTAGATACTTAAAAGAGGGTGAATGGGAAATGGAGGGAAATAAAAAGTTTTGAGTGAAATTTTAAGTCCCCCCCCCCCCCCTGGCAAATGGGCATTGTCCCGTATTGGAAGAGGAAGATGTTTTTTATGGGTATATAAGCAATTGCTCTTCTTCTAGCTCTTAAAGAGTTGAGAACAAAGCAAGCCTCGCGCCGTCGTCGTCGCTCGCTCGCTCGGCTTCGGCTTCGGCTTCGGATTTAAATATTTGTTTTAATATTTGTTAATAGTAAAATATTAACAGAAATGTTATTAAAATATTTGTTTTAATAAAAGAATATTAATATTAAATCCAATCCGTTTTTCTGTTTTGGTAACAGAAAAGTAACTACCCTCTTCAATTTTCCCTCTTTATTTTCCCTCTTTATTGTTGAGTAAATGGCCATTTATGTAATGGAATTTATGCTGTGGGCGTTTTGCATAAACAGCCATTCTGAAGAGTTGCACCTCTTCAGATTTCAGCCCAACTTTGGCTATAAATACAACATTATTCTGCTCAGAATTTCACTACGATTTTCTGAGTTTTCTCTCCTTCTTCTGCATACTTTTAGCATCAAACAAAGTAAAAAGTAAGTGTGATTTGCTACCGGAATTTGTGTTCGCTGAAACACTGGGGTTTGAAGTACCACTACACCAGTGTGTAATTCGTTCTATCCTGGGAGGAAATAATCCATAACCTTGGGTACTAGGAGGGGATTAAATTCCTTAAGGAAACACTGTGAATTCAGTGGGCTCGAATTGGTTTTATGTCATTTCTGTTTATGTTCATTTCTGTTTATATTCATTTATATTTCCAGAATTATTTTACAAATACAGTCTACTAACAAGCTTAAGGAATTTAATTTGATTTCTGTATTTGTACTTACTGTTTCTGGAAGAGTAAAACCTTTGTGATTTTGTACTCTATTAAAATCTACGTGATTTTAACGTTTGTGTCATTCTTTTACAGAAATGACTAATGAAAATGAGAACCAAGCTGTTCCAATGGTGACTGCCAATGCCTCAACAAGTCGAACGACACCGGCAGCATTGGCACCGGCGGAGAAACCCGGAAAATTTTCCGGAATTGATTTCAAGCGCTGGCAGCAAAAGATGTTCTTCTATTTGACTACTCCAAGTCTCCAGAAGTTCATCAAGGAAGATGTTCCTGTGCTGTCCGATGAAACTCCAGAAACTGAACGCTTTCTCGTGATTGAGGCGTGGAAGCATTCAGATTTTTTGTGCAAGAATTATATTCTAAGTGGGCTGGAGAATGCTTTGTATAACGTCTACAGTGGAGTGGAAACGTCAAAGGATCTGTGGACTGCGCTTGAAAAGAAATACAAAACCGAAGATGCCGGGTTGAAAAAGTTTGTTGCTGCAAAGTTTTTGGACTACAAAATGGTAGATAGCAAGTCCGTTATTACCCAAGTCCAGGAATTGCAAGTGATTATTCACGATCTCCTTGCTGAAGGTATAACTCAATTTAATATTGATGTTGAAAGTAGTAATAGTATTTTTACTAATAGAAATTTCATTGAAGGTCTTGTTATCAATGAAGCATTTCAAGTAGCAGCGATGATTGAGAAGTTGCCTCCTTTGTGGAAGGACTTCAAAAACTACTTGAAACACAAACGCAAGGAGATGTCCCTTGAAGATCTCATTGTTCGGTTGAGAATCGAAGAGGACAACAAAGCTGCGGAAAAGAGAGGCCGTGGAAATTCAACAATAATGGGAGCAAATATTGTTGAAGAGAACAAAAAGAGAAAGAAGGCTTCTGGACCGAAATACAACCCAAGCAAGAAGCGGTTCAGTGGAAACTGCTACAACTGTGGAAAAACCGGACACAAATCTACGGAGTGTCGTGCTCCGAAGAAAGACAAGAAGAAGGGTCAAGCAAACATGGTTGAAAAGCATGATGATGTTGATGATTTATGTGCCATGCTTTCCGAATGCAACTTGGTGGGCAATCCTAAAGAGTGGTGGATTGACTCTGGAGCCACTCGCCATGTTTGTGCTGTTAGAGAAGCTTTTGCTTCTTATGCTCCTGTTGGACCCGATGAGACGATTTCTATGGGAAATGCTTCAAAGGCGAAGATTGAAGGATGTGGGAAGATATTTCTCAAAATGACTTCCGGCAAAGTGGTGACTTTGAACAACGTCCTTCATGTTCCCGAGATTAGGAAGAATTTAGTCTCTACTGGACTTCTTGTTAAGAATGGTTTTAAATGTGTTTTTGTTTCCGATAAGGTTGTAATAAGTAAGAATGAAATGTTTGTAGGAAAAGGTTACCTCACTGAGGGCCTTTTCAAGCTGAATGTAATGGTTGTTGAAAATAATAATAAAATTTCAGCTTCGTCTTACTTACTTGAGTCAAATGAATTATGGCATATACGTTTGGGTCATGTCAATTATAAAACCTTACGGAAAATGATTAATTTGGAAGTATTGCCCAAGTTTGAATGTGACAAATCAAAATGTCAAGTATGTGTGGAATCTAAGTATGTTAAACATCCTTATAAGTCGGTTGAAAGGAATTCAAATCCTTTAGACTTAATTCACACAGATATTTGTGACATGAAGTCAATACCATCTCGCGGTGGAAAAAAGTATTTCATAACTTTTATTGACGATAGTACTCAATATTGCTATGTTTACTTACTTAATAGTAAAGATGAAGCAATAGACGCAT
>NW_017671284.1:319692-321991 GCF_001879085.1 Nicotiana attenuata | reverse complement strand
AGTCGCGTTCGCGTAGGTGCCTTTGAGGAAGCTTCGCGTTCGCGTTGCGTGGGCCGTGTCCGCGTAGGGCATTTTTGGCAGATGGAAATTGGAGCTTCGCGAACGCGAGATAGCCCTCGCGTTCGCATAGAGGAAAAGGTCACCTGGCAGAAGGGTTTTAAAATATTTCATCTGCGAGCCTAAGTCATTTTTCCTCCATTGTTGAACATTTTGAGAGCTCTTTGGGAGAAATTGAAGAGCGATTCGAAGAGGATTGGTTGGAGGTAAGTTTTATGAACTAAAAACGTGATATTATTGTGAAATTAACCTAGAAATTCATGGGAATTTAACCAAAAATGGAAGAGCTAGGGCTTGGGAATTTGGTATTTCAAAATGGAATTTGAGGGGTCAAATGGACTCCGATTTCGGTAAATTTGATATGTATAGACTCGTGGCGGGATAAGGAATCCGGTGATGTTAATTTTTTAATTTTTCGAGAAGTGGGCCCGGGGATCGGGTTTTACCAACTTCGTGAATTTCGATGTTTTTTCGAGTCTTTTCGATTGGGTTATATTCCCTTAGCCTATTGTAACGTATTCGTTGTGGTTTTTACCAGTTTCGACGCGCGAGGAGGTTGATTTGCGAGGCAAGGGCATAGCGAGCTAGGACTTTGGCCAGCTTGAGGTGAGTAATGGTTATAAATGATGTCCTGAGGGTTTGAAACCCCGAATTTGCACAACGTAGTGCTATGTTGAGGTGAGACACACGACGCATGATGAGCGTGGGGTCCATTACTGCTGGGGATTTGGACTTGGTCCATCCCGATTGCTGATTCTATTATATTTTGACTGAGACTTAATTAATATAATGTTAGTTTGGGCTAGTTGCCATGTTTGGGGCCTTGTGCCGACCTTTAGAACCCTTAGGGGTATTTGTACTGATCAACCTCACTTTACTTGGTAAAGGGCTGCTAGTGTTGTATTGGGTACTCCTGATGCAAGACGAAGAAGTCATACTTCTGTTGATGCAAATGATAGGAACCTGAAGGCCCCGGGTGATACAGAATGGTAATATCATAATCCTTGAGTAGCTCTAGCCACCTCCGCTGCCTCAAATTAAGATCCTTTTGCTTGAATAGATGCTGAAGACTGCGATGATCAGTGACCTCGCAAGATACGCCACACAAGTAGTGCCCCCAAATCTTCAAAGCATGAACTAAAGCAGCCAACTCCAAGTCATATACCGGGTAGTTCTTCTCGTGGGGCTTCAACTGGCGAGAAGCAGATGCAATAACTCTACCCTCCTGCATCAATACACATCCAATCCCAACTCTCGAAGCATCATAATATACAGTATAGGAACCTGAACCTGATGGCAAAACCAACACTGGAGCCGTGGTCAAAGCTGTCTTGAGCTTCTGAACGCTCTCCTCGCACTCGTCCGACCATACAAATGGAGCACCCTTCTGAGTCAACTTGGTCAAGGGCGATGCAGTAAAGGAAAATCCCTGAACAAACTGGCGATAATAACCTACCAACCCAAGGAAACTACGAATCTCTGTGGCGGAGGTCGGTCTAGGCCAACTCTGTACCGCCTCTATCTTCTTCGGGTCGACCTGAATACCCTCGCTGGACACCACATGCCCCAAGAAAGCCACTGAGCTGAGCCAAAACTCACACTTGGAGAACTTTGCATAAAGCTTCTCCTCCCTCAATCTCTGCAATACAACTCGCAAATGTTGCGCGTGCTCCTCCTGACTACGCGAGTACACCAGAATATCATCAATAAAAACAATGACGAACGAATCCAGATACGGCCGAAACACACTGTTCATCAAATGCATGAACGCTGCTGGGGCATTAGTCAGCCCAAAGGACATAACAAGAAACTCATGGTGCCCATATCTAGTCCTGAAAGCAGTCTTCATAATATCTGAATCCCTGATCTTCAACTGGTGATAGCCCGAACGGAGGTCAATCTTGGAGAACACCCTCGCTCCCTGAAGCTGATCAAATAAATCATCAATACGAGGCAGGGGGTACTTGTTCTTCACTGTTACTTTGTTCAATTGCCTGTAGTCAATGCACATTCTCATGGTACCATCTTTCTTTTTCACAAACAGAACCGGTGCACCCCACGGTGACACACTCGGCCGAATGAACCCCTTATCTAGGAGTTCCTGAAGCTGATCATTTAATTCTTTCAACTCTGTTGGTGCCATACGATATGGTGGAATGGAAATGGGCTGAGTGCCCGGCACTAGGTCAATACCAAAATCAATGTCCCTGTCCGGCGGCATGCCCGGCAGGTCTGTAGGAAA
>NW_017671284.1:272024-316116 GCF_001879085.1 Nicotiana attenuata | reverse complement strand
AATGTTGGGATATTCGTTATTATTTTTCCATACTATTTTATTAGTTTCGGATTGGAACCTTGATATTTTCTATTTTAATCGTATTATTTGTTAACGGATTGTGTATCTGGGTTGAGAGTATCTCAATTGGTCGGGCTTGCCTAGCATTAGTGTTGGGCGCCATCACGACCGGGATTGGGGTCGTGACAGCATAAGAACGATTATAGGCTTTCCCGAAGGTTTAGGGCATTAAATACAATGCATTAATTTTTAATTAGTATTTATGTCTAAAAAGTGCATTATTTAGTACCAATATTATTCCAATCAACTAAACAGAACAATATTTTAAAAGACAACATAACAAAATATTGTTTAACAAACATTAAGTTGTTGAAGTGAAATTTTGTAATGAAAGTTGAAAAATAAAAAAATAAGATAATGAACAATCGGATTAATACGAATGAAGTAAGTAAAAAGAAAATTAATTAATAAAGTTACGCAAATCGGCCATCCTTCATAAGTATCATATCATAAATCAAAATTGTAAGCATTAAAAAAAAACACCTGGGTGATCCAATATTCTTCTTTCTTCATGAAGGATATCTTCTGATAGTAAATGCCATGTTGCTTGCCAAACAATTTCTGGACGTGACATTGAATTTGATAAAAGTAGCATAGCAAATAATTGCCTAAGATATGATGCCGTTCCCCAATTACTTGCTTCCATTATAGCATCCACGTATTCCTTGTCATCATCTAATAAACCCAACGCATATGTCACGGCCCAAATTCCAACCCGGCCGTGATGGCGCCTCTCGTGAAGACAAGGCCAGCCAGGACAACGCCAACACCTCTTTTAAGCAGTTAATTACCATTAAACAATTCTAAAGCAAGATTTAATAACAATAATTCGCGGAAGTATAGAATAGAACAGTAGAAACCATCCCGACACAACCCAAACCGGGGTGTCACAAGTCATGAGCTACTAAAGAGTTGCTATAGGACTACAAACAGAATATCTGATACAGAAGTCTGGAATAACTAAAATAGCATAAAATAGGGGAGTCAAGGGGCTGCGGACGCCAACNACTAGAAATAGCAAATAAAGGTAGGGGAGTACGAAGGGGCTGCGGACGCTGACAGCTACCTCGATGCTCCGATCTCGCTGCCTGATCTGGGAAGGATGTCAGTGCTCAGGTGCGGACCTGCTAATCCTGAATCTGCACGCATAGTGCAGGGAGTAATGTGAGTACTCCGACCCAGTGAGTAATAATAATAAATAATAACCAAAGATAAGAAAACATATAACAGCACAAGGCAGTTCTATATCAGGCAGTAAATTACTGAAAGCAGTAAATCCGTGAAAAGTCAAATGAAATCTCAGTTTTTAAAGACAGGTAAATCAGGTAAAACAACATTTAAGTAGTAAATAGTAAAAAACTGCCCCTTGGGCCCAGTATCAACCGCTCGGCACGATAACAGCCCCTCGGGCTTAATCTCTCTCAGATCACTCTCAGAATAATATCATACAGAAACTGCTGCGGCGTGCAGCCCGGTCCACATCTCGCTGCGGCGTGCAGCCCGGTCCACATCTCGCTGCGGCGTGCAGCCAGATCCATATGGGTACCCGCGCTCACTGTGGGGGTGCAGACTCTTGAGGGGCTCCTACAGCCCAAGCGCAATATTGCTGCGGCGCGCAGCCCGATCCACATAAACATTTGCTGCAGCGTGCAGCCCGATCCATATAAGTATTTGCTACGGCGTGCAGCCCGATCCATAATATATATAACATCCTCACTGTTGGGTTCTCAACCCCTCTCAGTCATTTTAGGACACAATAGTATAAGATAGGGGTCTCGGGCCACATATTTCCCTCATTTAGGATTTACATTTATAAAACCGGTTCTCATTGTTTAAACAAATAGAAACATGACTGAGGATGTGATTTTTCAATAAGTAAAGTGAGGAAAATCCGTCATAATACCCCTAAGGGTTCTACAAGTCGGTACGAGGCCCCAAACATGGTAACTAGCCCAAATCATGGTGATAAACAAAAGAGCTCAGTCAAATACGCGGTAAATTATCAAACGGGACAGACCAAGTCACAATCCCCGGTAGTAAACAACCCCGCGCTCGTCATTGAGCACGTGTTTCACCTCAATATAGCACTACATTGTGCAAATCCGGGGTTTCAAACCCTCAGGATATCATTTACTATCATTACTCACCTCAAGCCGGCCAAAATCCTAGCTCGCTATGCCCTTGCCTCTCAAATCGACCTCCTCGCACGTCGAATCTGGTCAAAACCACAACGAATACGTTACAATAGGCTAAGGGAACATAACCCAATCGAAAAGACTCGAAAAATATCGAAATTCACGAAATTTGCAAAACCCGAGCCCCGGGCCCACTTCTCGAAAAATCAAAAAATTAACATCATCGGATTCCTCATCTCGCCACGAATTTATACATACCAAAAACTCCCAAATCCGAGCCCAAATGACCCATCAAATCCCACTTTGATATACCAAATTTCCAAGCCCTAGCTTTACCCTCTTTTGATGAATTTCCACAAATTTCTATGTTAATTCTACCATTAAATCATGTATTAAGATCAAGGAACTCACCTCCAATCACACCTAATCGAAATCCCCTTCAATTTTTGCCCAAAAGCCCTCAAGCTCGATCAAAAATGGTGGAAATAACCCTTAGCTCGCGGAACAAAATGAGCTTTAAAAATCCTTCTCTGAACAGGCATTTTCGCATCTGTGGTTACCTTACCGCATATGCGACTACCGCTTCTGTGGTTCATCCTCCGCTTCTGCGGAAATAACTATAATGTCCAGGACCGCTTCTGCGGTCAAGTCCCGCTTCTGCGGACACCGCTTATGCGGTCAACCATCCGCTCCTGCGGAACTCCTCTAAAGCGTGCGGACCGCTTCTGCGGTCAATGTCCGCACCTGCGGAATTTATCTGCTTCTGCGAAAATCCTCCCATTGGCCAACTCTCGCATCTACGCCCCTAATCTTCGCATCTGCGGCCCCTCTTCCGCAGATGCGGAAATACTAGATATCAGCAATTCTTCAGCAATCACCAAGTCCAAAATCATCCCGATGACCATCCGAAATCATCCCGGGGCCCCCGGGGCCTCAACCAAAAGTGCCAACCCATCCTAAAACATCTTTCAAACTTGCTCCAACCATCAAATCACCACAAACAACACCAATACCATCAAATTACATCAAATTCAAGCCTAAGTTCTTCTAAAACTTCCGAATTACGCATTTGATCAAAAACCCGACCAAAACACCTTCGAATGACCTGGAATTTTGCACACACATCCCAAATCACTTAACGAAGCTACAACAACTCTCGGAATTCCATTCCGACCCTCGCATCAAAATCTCACCTATCAACCGGAATTCGCCAAAATACTAACTTCGCCAATTCAAGCCTAATTCTACACCGGACCTCCAAAATCAATTCCGATCACACTCCTAAGTCACAAATCATCCCCCGAAGCTAACCGAATCATCGGAAATAACATCCGAGCCCTCTAACTCATAAGTCAACGTCCGGTTGACTTTTCCAAAACAAACCTTCCTTAAAGAGACTAAGTGTCTCATTTCCTTCTAAAACCAATCCCAATCAACTCATTCACCCAAGACTCTTAAAATGAAACATAAGGAGGCAGAAAACGGGAAAAACGGGGCGAGAACTCACGTGACGACGGGCCCGGTTGTCACAGCATAACATGCATCTTTAAAAGTCTCATGATCAACCCCGTTAATATTTTTTAAATCGTCATAACTCTTTGGACCTTTAATGACATTCAACAACAATCTAAGGTAATATTGCTCGCCAGAGCCAGGTGGGACAAAGAATATTCTCCCTATAGAAAATGCAGATGTTCTTCTTTTTTCCCATCTTTCTATGTTTTGTTTCCACACAAACTTTAGAAGGAATTCTGCATAAGTCAATTCTCTTGCATCAGGAAATGTCTTATTAGCTTCAAACCAGCTTAAAAATATAGATTCCTTTACGGTTGGTTTATTGACAACAGCATCAATTGGATCATCATCCGAAAATATGACCGTCTGATTATTTGGTAGGTGAAAAGATAGCCTTTCTACCGGTGGTTCTCAATGGTGTATTGGGAATTTAAAAATTCTCCAAGCAACTTCATAAGGTGATATGTATCGGCAATCACAATACATATTTATTTCATCAACGACCCCCGATTCTTCATTATTTACACTTTGAGAAAAAACTGCGGTGACACGATCATTACCTTTATTTACATACTTAAATAAGTATTTAATGGATAGTGATTGATTACACCACTCCACGTTAATATGTGCACCATACTTCATTAATAAAAATCTATTGTGTGGTACAACATACCTATTATCCAACTCAATACCTACTCTCTTTGCAGTTCTACCATCATCCCTTCTTCTATAAATTGGATACCCATCATCATCAATTGTGGTTGAGGACACAAATTTTTTTGGAAAGTGCTTTGTGCATCTACCATTTTTTATGCACGGAGAAGATTTTCTAGCAGTACCACAAGGACCATGCATCATGAAATTTGTAACAGCATTATAATAAGAAGGATCTACTTTTTTATCTGGTAATTCTGCTAAAATTATTCCATCAATATCTCCGACGTTTGGGTATTTATTCATAAGAAAAAGCAAGATGTGTGCATGAGGCAAGCCTCGCTTTTGGAATTCAACTGTATAAATCACCGAAGAATGAAGATGTAATTAGATTATTAAGCTTATATGTTAGTTATTTTTAATATTAGCATATGATAACGTTAATGTGCAAACATAATAATTCTGTAGAACATTAAAATTATACCTGCTTTTACTTCTCCAAAAATTTGATTGTCGCGTAGATCCTTTATCATGCGATCCAGCTTGATTTTGAAAACCCTTGTTAAAATGTCGGGACGATCTTCTAGAGATAATCCCCTACTCTCCACAAATCTAGTAATCTCTGGCCATTTTGGGTTGCAAGTAAAAGTGATGAACAGATCAGGGTACCCGGCCCATTTGCAAAGGCATCTTGATAATTCTGCAACATATAACGTGCACCTCCCGTAAAGCTGGAAGAGAGTATAACTCTTTGTCCTTGAGAAGAAGGTTCTATATCCCCATGTAAAACAGCATCTTGTAACCCTTTATAAAAATGTGCTCTCAGTTTAGTATAAACACTTCGTTTGAGTACGTTTTAATTTCTTGGTAAAGTATTTGCATGTATATATTTGCAATCTAAATCCAGTGTACCTTTTTAAAGCAGTTTCCTAAAGTTGCAACATAAGATGTTTTCTCCATATGCTGCATTATCTATTGAATTATCCTCTTGTGTTTTACATTAGTCAAGTTCTTTATTCATAGATAATAAAATCCAAATTAGTTACTCATGTGGTTTAAAGAAAAATAAAATTATTCCAAGTCCTTGCGGAAATTGCAGCATTAAATTATTCACTAAACCAGCTGGGTCCTTTTGAAGAATAGATGTCAACCAGTGTGTTTTAAGTTAAATTAATTTACATGAAAGACTGCAATTCATCTCTTTCAGAATGTCGAAAATGAAACAAAACTATGTAACTTCAACGATACCAAAAGACCATTTTCACTATCATTATTGTTTGACCAAAAAGTATTAAACCTTTTTGTTAAACTAATTAAATAAATGATAATGGATAAATTCTAGTTAAATATAATAAGTCCTAGATTCAAAATTGATGGATAGTAATAGTCTAAAACTGCATTTAAATGCCAAAAAGATGTTTAATGATATTGTTATGAAAGCAACAAATATGATAAATAGCAATAAGTGTAAATAGAAAATGATTCACCCAAATATATAATGAGGTAGATGATTCTCCCTTTGACAATGAGGTAAGATAACCAAACGTGGGAATATCCAATACTTTATCGGATCTGATGTGATAAAGCTTAGGATAAATAGCAAATCGAATCTGGTGTAAAGGTAACGTTTGTAGTTACTTGAGAGTCAACTTTTCTAGAGAGAGCTTATCAAATAGAATACTACCTACCATTTCTTTCTCTCTCTATTCCTACTTATATGGGACATATCCCTTACCTACTAAAAGTACGAATGCAGAGAATATTCCTTCAAAATATCTTATTGCTTAACTAGCCGTTTTGGCTGATCTGAGTGCTCGACCTCGACATTAGCTGCTTGACTCGCCAGTGTTGCTTCTTAAGCACGACCTCGGCCTAATTGATTCTTGATTGCCTTATATCAGGCGAGGTTCCCTCGATCAGATTTTGATCCATACAGTTAGTCCCTCCTCTCGTCGGGATTGTTTTTGGACGAGCTCGGTGGGCGGACTTCGCCAGTTGCAATTTTGAAAAATCTGCCCACGTCGGCCGAGTAGTGACCCTTTTATGACGAGGTGATGATGTGGCGCTTCATGAGCCACATCTGACCGTTACGTCAGTTCGAAATGACACCATTTTATCATGCGTCATTACGGCGCATGTTCCCAATACGTTACGTCGTTTCCCGCGCCTATTTCGTTTCGAAATTAATGAGGCGGCGTGTAGGCTTTCTCGATCAGGGTGCCCATATTCTTATAAATAGGAATGGGTATTTCTCATTTGAGCTGTTACATTTCTAGAGCTTTTGAACCCCAAGTTTCTCCTTCTTTAAATTTCCTGCGTCTGTGTTTTCTTTCTCCCTTTAGCGTTTTATGCCATTGTCATCTCCTTCACTTTTGCATTCCTTTTTGCATACAATCAGAAAAATGGCTAGTGGTTCCTCTGATCCTGTAACTTTGGCTGTAGACGTGCCTCCTCATAAAGAAGGAGCAGCCATGGTAGAAGACGAGAATTTCCCCACCATGGATGAGTTAATTTCACGTTCGGGGAAGGCCAGGTCAGACTTCAAGAACCCACCTGAGGGTGAATCTGAACCCGTCATTTCTGAGATGGATGCGGCGACGATTGCTGCATTTAGGGCTAAGTGGCGAATTTCGGCCCACTTCGAACTTATCCCTGCCGGTAGCGATGTAGTGCAAGTACATCGCCCAGTGTACTGCGCATTTTACGCGTATCCGTTTGTTGTCGGATATACACTTCCTCTTCCTTCCTTGGCGGAGGATTTTTGCTGTTTTTACGGTGTATGCCCGGCTCAGCTCTCTCCGTACATATACAAGCTTTTCCATATGCTTATCAAGTACGCGGAGCTGGCCAACCATGGTATTTCTCTCCGCCATCTGCTTCACCTCTTAACCCCAAGTTTTTATTGGGGCACGATGATTCACATGCACCACCGCAGAACCAAGGGATTGGTTGTGAAGATGGACGATAAAACTAATCGCCGCTTTTAGGCCAATTTCTTCTACGTGAAGACAGAGCACGTGGTATCGAACCCCAGCGGATTTCCCGAGGAGTGGAACTTTGCTTGTAAGTGTTTCTCCCAAATGACTTAATTGTTTATATTTGGAGATCTGATCGTTCTCCTTCTCTTTTTGCACCGAGAGGGATCCTCCTTCGCTATTCGTTGACATTCGTGACTGGGTGAGTCAGATTTTGCCTCACACGGTGGGTATTCGCGAGTGGTCGCAATTTAATGAGAGGTTTGGGTGTAGGCCTGCTGCCGGTGAGTCACCTTGCTTTGACTTTAATAATTTTGACCTTTGTATCATCCTTTCTGTCCTGTTTCTTATTTATCTTTATTTGTTGGTAGGTCTGAGGGCTTCAAGGAGGGTAAGAGCTCCTACGCCTGCTTTTCGCCAGTTAGGTATTTCGGTCGGGCCCGCGATCACTGTGGCTGCAAGTGAGACTGCTCAGATCGCTGTTACTCCGTAGACCCCGGACCCACATGGTCCTAGTCGCCAGGCTGCTGCCCCACTAGCGGAGATTTCGTCTTCTACAGTGTTTCACTTGGTTGATGAGTCGGATCAAGGCGAGGACGAAGAGGCTCTGATGAAAAGGCGAAGGATAGAGGTTGATAGAAGAGTCGTTGAAGAGGAGCCGGCGGGGGGCGAACCTGAGTTGACCACGACCAGGTTGAGGGGCGGTACAACCTCAGATGTAGAGACCGTGCCTCCTTCGTACGTGGAGATCACCTCCGTGGAAGAAGGGGAGCGACCATAAGCGGCTGTAATCACTTCCGTTCAAGGAAGGCCAACGTTCCTTCTTCGGTTGAGGAGAGGGCGAAGAGTGTGAGCGTAGATGATTACGAATTTGGCTCTGATGTCGACCCCGAGAAAGCAAGGATATTCGGCGAAGGGCTTACTCGGGTGGAGGTGAGAATGGATGGACCTCTTGCTCGACCGTAATCCCTTTGGATTACAATTTTGTTGGAGGATATGGTCAGCATGGTCCCCTTCTTTGCCCCTCTTTGTTCCGCCGCTGAAAACAGGACCCTTTAGGCGCTCCGAGATTCTGACCTGTCACTGGGCATATCTGGGATGGCTTTGAGGGTGAGTTTCTTTAGTCATTTCTGCAATTTTACGTCTTTTTCCTCTTTCTACCTTTGCTAATTTTCTTCTTATTCTCTTTTCTTTTCAGACTTTCATTTTGGAGATCGAGAGTGCCCGCCGGTAAGAGAGGCGGAAGGTTGTTTTTCAGAAGATGGTTTTGAAGTACATCCGTTATCATGACAAGTACGGTGAGATGCGTGCACGGTTTAGATCAGGTGGTAATCTCCAGGACCTCAGTGACGAATTGGTTCAGAAGGACGAGGAGCTTGTGCGAACTACTGGTAGATGTAGTGAGCTCGAGGGGTTACTCAGGGCCAAGGACGATGAGCTCGAGGTGAGAAAGGGGGTCGTGGCCAAGCGCGTCGACCTTCAAGCGCAAGTGACGACCTTGCAGACTGAGCTTGAGCAAAGCTCAATTGGAGTTGCCAGCCTGAGTGGTGAGTTTACTGAGAAGGTGGTAGTGTTGGTGATGGCCGAGGAGGCTCGGGTAGCGGCTTTGGCAAAGGCAGCAGCGTTAGAGAGCGCTATCCGCATCCTTAGGTCTGAACGTGCAACCGATACGGAAACAACCGCGCTAAGGGAGACGCAGCTTGATGAGCGAATTGGTAGGCTTGAGAAAGAAGTTTTGAGCCTAAGTGAGCAAGTCGCCGCTTTGAGGCTGAGAAGGCACAGTTGTTGGTTCGACCTTCTTCCTCTCATACTTCCGCTTTCCCCGACGTTCCTCGTGATTTATACGCGATGTGGATTCATGCTGAGGTAAAGCTAGACATATATAGGAACTTGATAGCAGCGGGTAAGGTTCCTGAGGCCGACTTCGAAGATGCCTGTGTTAAGGCACGTGATGCCAGGCTTGCTTGTGGTTATGACCCCACCACACCGGGGAACGACGATGATGAAGAGGACTTGGACGGGCTTGCATCTAATCCTTGGTACGACGATGAGTATGCCGATGGCGTGGGTGGAGATGGAGATGGTGCTGCTGGGTCGGGCGGTGAAGGTGGCGATGGCGCAAGCGGAGATGATGTAGTGTGATTTTCTTGTACTTAGTTTTTTGATCTTTTCCTTCTTTCTCTTCTTTTTTTTGGGGGGGGGGGGGAGAGGGGTCTTTCTCTCCCTTTGTAAGATACTTTATTTTTGGAATGGAATGACTATTGCTGTATGTTTTTGGCTCTTTTCGCTTTTCTTCAAATGCTTTTTCCTTTGTAAGAGTCCCTGACTTAGTTGATTTGAACGAGGTCGAATGTTAATTAATTCGAGCGAGGTCGAATGTTGATTCTTAGTTAATTCGAACGTGGTCAAATGTCAATTAATTCGATCTAGGTCGAATGTGAGTCGATTCAATCGAGGTCGAATGTTTGACTCTTTAAGTGATTCGAACGAGGTTGAATGTTAATAAATTCGAGCGAGATCGAATGTGAGTCAATTCAAGCAAGGTCGAATGTTTGACTCTTTAAGTGATTCGAACGAGGTTGAATGTGAGTCAATTCGAGCGAGTTCGAATGTTTGACACTTAACTTGGCGTAATGTATGAACTTGGCGGAGATGAAAAACTCGTGTGTTTGTGTATTTCTCTTTGTTTATACATTCATCGGAAAAGTTTACATGTCTTTGCTCTTGTCATGCATACATTGGGGAAGTCCCATACATTGAAGTCCCAGTCTATCTAGTCCCTTCATTGGTCGACCTGGAAAAGTAGTTGAGAGGTTGAGCGATGAACTTATACTTAACTTCGAGACGCTCTCTTCGTCGCCTAGTTAAAAACCTCCCCGAGAAAACCCATTTGGGACAAAACTCGGGTAAGGGAAAAAGAGTATGACTCAAGAGACGTCTATCCTTAAAAGTTGAAGTATTTGAGGTGGGAGACGTTCCAATTGTTTGGTAGTAATTTTCCTTCCATTATTTCTAGATGGAATGGCCCTTTGCTTACTGCTGCCGTGGTTTTGTATGGGCCGTCTCAATTGGTTCCCAATTTGCCTTCTCGTGGGTCTTTGTTTGCTTGTGTTTTGGCTTTGAGTACGTAGACCCCGGCTTTGAGTGGCTTGATTTTGGCTTTTTTTGTAGTACCGCTCTGCCTGTTGTTTTTGAGCTATCATTCTTATGTAGGCCACATCTCTCCCTTTTTCGGCCTCGTCGAGGTCTTGCCTTCTGCTTTCATTATTGCTTGGCTCTACTCTCGTTTGAATACCTTAGGCTTGGTTCCCCGACTTCGACCAGTATTACTGCATCAGTCCCATAGACTAGTGAATATGGTGTTTCTCCTGTGCTCGTTTTCAGCGTAGTACGGTATGCCCATAGCACTTCCGGCATTCGTTCCGGCCACAGTCCCTTAACGTTCTCGAGCTTCTTTTTGATGATGTTCAATATTGTTTTGTTGGAGGATTCCTCCTGACCGTTTCCTGCGGGATGATATGGCGTGGAGAGTATTCTTTTGATGTGCTATTTTTCGAAGAACTCGACGGTCTTTTTTCCAGTGAACTGGGGACCGTTGTCGCAGCTGATTTCTTTGGGGATGCCGAAGCGGCATATGATGTTTCTCCATATGAACGTGATTACTTCCTGCTCGCGTATTTGGGTAGGAATGCACCTGCTTCTAACCACTTAGAGAAATAGTCAGCTAAAACTAAAAGAAACCGTTCATTACCTCGTCCGCCCAGGAGAGATCTGACGATGTNGTTACGGGTATTTTTCGGGGGGGGGTCATTACTCTTAACCTTAAAGTTGTAAGTTAGTTTGGAGGTGGGCGTACGTTCTTAAGTTTGTTTTGGTAGTTAATTTTTCCTTTCATTGTTTCCAGCTGGAATGACCCTTTGCTTGCTGCCGCCGTGATTTTTTATGGGCCATCCCAATTGGTTCCCAGTTTGCCTTCTCGTGTGTCTTTGCTTGTTTGTGTTTTGGATTTGAGTACGTAGTCCCCAATTTTGAGTGGCCTTATTTTGGCTTTTTTTGTTGTAGTACCGCTCTGCCTGTTGTTTTTGAGCTATCATTCTTATGTAGGCCATGTCTCATCATTCTTCAGCTTCATCGAGGTCTTGCCTTCTGTTCTCGTCGTTGCTTGACCCGCTTTCGTTTGAGTATCTCAGACTGGGCTCCCCCACCTCAACTGGTATCATTGCATCCGTCCCATAAACTACTGAGTATGGCGTTTCCCCTGTGCTCGTTTTTGGCGAGGTGTGATATGCCCATAACACTTTCTGGTAGCACTTTCGGCCACAGTCCCTTGGCGTTTTCGAGTTTCTTTTTCATGACATTTAATATTGTTTTGTTGGAGGATTCCGCCTGACCGTTGCCTGCGGGGTGATATGGCGTGGAGAGTATTCTTTTGATGTGCTATTTTTCGAAGAACTCGACGGTCTTTTTTCCAGTGAACTGGGGACCGTTGTCGCAGCTGATTTCTTTGGGGATGCCGAAGCGGCATATGATGTTTCTCCATATGAACGTGATTACTTCCTGCTCGCGTATTTGGGAGAATGCACCTGCTTCTAACCACTTAGAGAAATAGTCAGCTAAAACTAAAAGAAACCGTTCATTACCTCGTCCCGCCAGGAGAGATCTGACGATGTCCATTCCCCATTTGATGAAAGCCCAGGGCGAGGTGACTGAATAAAGGTGTTTTCCCACTTGGTGAATCATGTGGGCGTATCTTTGGCATTGCTCGCACCTTTTGACGAAGTCGGCGGCTTCCTTTTTCATTGTGGGCCAATAGTATCCTGCTCGTATGAGGCATCTGACGAGAGCTCGGTTGCTTGTGAGCTCCACAGTGGCCCTCGTGTACCTCTTCGAGGATGCGTCGTGTTTGATTTGGTCCTAAGCACTTTGCTAGGGGACCACCAAATGTTCTTTTGTACAAGTCGTTATTGACGAAGCTGTACCTGGCTGTAACGACCCGACCGGTCGTTTTGAGTTCTAGCGCTCCGTTCAGCAGCCTGAGGTCGTGAGCAGCTTCATTTCAGGTATTGTGACTTGTGCGCGTGGTCGGAATTGAATTTCGGAAAATCCAGAGTTGATTTGGAAAGAAAATTCTCATTTCGGAAGCTTAAAGTTGAAAGAATGAACTAGGATTGGAATTTTGAGTAAACGACCTCGGAATCGGGATCTGAAGGTTCCAGCAGGTTCGTATGAAGATTTCGGACTTGGGCGTATGCCTGGATCGGGTTTTGGATAACCCGGGAGCGTTTTGGCACCTATTGTGGAAGTTAGCATTTTTGAAGAAATTTCATAAGTTTGGTTTGAAGTGCATTTCAGTGTTATCGATGTCCGTTTGGGATTCCGAGTCTGTGAATAGCTCTGTATGGTGATTCTGGAGCTGGGAGCGCGATCGAAAGTGAATTCGGAGGTCCGTAGGTCATTTTGGAAGCCATTTGGCTAAACATAGAAATTTGAAGGTTTTTGAGAAGTTTGACCGGAAGTGGACTTTTTCATATCGGGGTCGGAATCCGATTCCGAAAGTTGGAGTAGGTCCGTAATGACGAATATGACTTGTGTGCAAAATTTGAGGTCAATTGGACGTGATTTGATAGGTTTAAGCATCGAAAGTAGAAGTTGGAAGTTCTAAAGTTCATAAAGCTTGGATTGGGGGTTAATTCATGATTTTAGCGTTGTTTGATGTGATTTGAGGCCTCGAGCAAGTCCGTAATGTGTTTTGGGACTGGTTGGTGTGATTGGTCGGGGTCCCGAGGGCCTCGGGTGTGTTTCGGGTTGTATCGCTCTCTTATTTGATATTTCAATGTCGTTTCTTTGGACATAAAGGAGTACCATATTAAGCAAATGATCTCCAAATTTAGTTTTTATTGAACCATTAGATCCGTATCGTAATTACGGAGCTATAGCAAAAAGAATCATCAAATTTGGACATCGTATGAGGAAGTTATGCTCATTTTTGTGTCGGGAAAAACTGCTACTTCTGGTATGGTCGCAATTGCGAACATAACCATCGCAATTGCGATGCCCAGTTCGCAATTGCGAACTTTTTGTCGATTTTAGCTGTGTAACTCGAGTTTTTGCTTCATTTTATCATATTTTAAACCCTAGGTCCGAGAATGAGCGATTTTGAGAGTGGATTTTCGTATCAAATCATTGGGTAAGTTCCTCTAACTAATTTTCAATTATATTTTGTGATTATACCTTAGATTTAACATCAAAATTCATGAGAATCTAAAGGAAGATTTGGGGTTTTAAAGAAAAACCTAGAATTTGATATTTTTGGATTTTGACCATGATTTTGGGCATGAAATTGAGAATAAATTATATATTTGAGTTCGTAAGGTCATGGGTAAACTTTATCTTCGGAAAATTCTGGAATCCGGACACGTGGGCCCGAGGGCAATTTTGTCAACTTTTCGTTCGGGGTTAGGAATTGTTACAAATTAGACTATAATGAGTAATTGAACATATATTAATGGATTTATATAATTATTGGCTAGTTTTGGAGCATTTTTGCATCGATTTGAGTCTTCGAAAGGGCGTGGAATGCCGGTTATGGATCTTCGGAGCGAGGTGAGTCTCCTTTCTAACCTTGTAAGAGGGAATTGTCCCCATAGGTGAAATAATTGATTATGTGCTCCTATTTGCGGGGGCTACGTACGCACGAGGTGACGAGAGTCCGTGCGTAGCTTACTATTATGCCATTGTACGGGTAGTTAGGGCCCAAAAGCATGTTATACTTGGATTATTTATGAACCTATTGATAGCTTGAATTGCTTAAATCACCTTGGATTAGTAAATGAATTTGAAAGGAGATTAAACATCATTTTTCCTGAATTGTTAAAAAGAGAAATTGTTTTATTTGGATAAATATTCCCGATAAGTTCTTAATTGACTGGTTGAGCATGTATCTCTACGTGTACCTGCGTCGCATGCATGATTCGCGAGCAGGGTATGTGTTTATTTATGGAACGGGCCGAACGCCTCGGCAGATTAAATAGATGCATCTATAGGCGCGCCGTCGACCCTCGGCAAGTGCACAGTTTATTTCTGTTGGGTCGGGCCGTCGCCTCGGTATGATTTGCGCATGTTATATTGTTGTTTGAGAAATTTAAATGTGAATTGTGCCCTTTGTGGCTTGATATAAATTGATAAGATAATAAAGAGTAAACCTTGGAAATCCTTGATTATTTGTTGAAGGAGTTTACCTGTTTTCCGGCTTCGTGAATTAGGACTGCTATATAAACCCATGATTTCCTAACATTTTTAGTATATTGTCAATTGACCTCTAGTAAGTGTCGAAGTTGACCATCTCGTCTCTACTTCTTCGAGATTAGACGGGATACTCATTGAGTACACGTTGTTTACGTACTCATACTACACTTCTGTGCATTTTTGTTGCACAAGTATATTTATCTCTAGCAGCCCACTGGGCATAGCAGCACGGATGATTCGAGGACTAGGTGAGTTGCATTATTCGAGGCGGCCCGCAGCTAGTAAAGTCCCTTCCAGCAAATTGTATTTTCTTCTGTCCACTGTATTCCGAACGGATGTTGTATTATATNAACTCGAAAGCTCGTCTATGGTCATGGTGTCCAAGTCTTTGGACTCTTCAATGGCAACAACAATAAAATCAAATTTTGAAATTAAGGATCGTAGTATTTTTGCCACGACCCTATCGTCTTTCAACTCTTCACCATATCTTTTCATTTGATTGACAATAGCCAAAACTCTCGAAATATAATCCACAACATATTCATTTTCCTTCATATGCAATGATTCAAACTCTCCTCTTAAGGTTTGGAGGCGAACTTTTTTCACTTTGTCCAAACCTTTAAAAGAAGTTTGAAGAATATCCCATGCTTCCTTGGAGGTTGTTGCATTTGCAACCTTCTCGAACATCTTGTCATCCAAACCTTGATGGATGAGAGTGAGTGCCTTTTGATCCTTCTTCTTGAGGCAACGACATCTTCTGCTTCATCAACACCGGACTCTACTGGTTCCCAAACATCATAGGCACCAAGCAAGGCCTTCATTCGAATACACCAATTTCCATAGTTCTCTTTTGTAAGCATAGGAACTTGGAATGGTGTTCCGTTAGAATTCGTCATCTTTTCTCCAAGTTTGTTGTCTTCAACCACACCGGCTCTGATACCAAATGTTGGAAAAAAAATAATTTGGGAGAGCAAGACAACAAAACACTCAAACACTCACAACTCACTTTAAGAATGGAGAAGAAATGATATTTTTCATTCAACTTGACTTGTTCCAAATGGCTAGCATACATGGGTATTTATAGTAGAACTCCTACATGTATCTAGCCTTAACTTCATGTAAACACACTAACTAAATTCACATTAGTCTACACTAGTTCATACATCTCATAATGAAGTTCACATTAGTCTACACTAGTTCATACATATAATGAAGTTCACATTAGTCTACATGCTAATATGAACTAATCTAAACATATTTAATACAAATGTGAACTAATGAAAACAAGTTTATTATAATTTTAACAAAATTCGAAATCGGAACTGACGAAGCAGATTTTTATTTATATTTTTTTAATTGAGAATTTAGAGTTAAAAATCACTGGAAGGTGAAAAACGAAGAACAATCCCTAAGGAAACTCTAACTTTGATTTCTCTGTTTCAATCATGTCCGTTTTTTAGTGTGTGTGCGTAAGGTCGCTGCTGGGTGAGAGACGGCGACGAGGAACTGGTTTCCGGTGATAAACCGACGACAGAAAGGTGAGAGGCGGCTGAAGGATGGTCGTTGTGTGTGGCTGTTGAGTGTGAAGTTGGTGGACTTTTGATGCGAGGGAAATGGATGGAGAAGAAGCAGCAGGTCCTTTGGGTGAGGGTTCTACGGCTGGTTTGTGTTGTTAAAGGAAGAAGGTAGCCGATGGGGGGTCTCTTGTTTATGGCTGCTGTGGCTCTAGGTTAGAGAATTGAGAGTTCTTTTTTTTTGTTAGGTTTTTTAGGTCTTGTATTGTGTAGGTGTAGGGTACTGAAGGTTTTCTCTTGAAGAGATGAAACGGCTGATGCCTCTTGGTTAGGTCTAGGATTATTTTATTTTGTTAAGAAGAAGAGTTTAGAAGGGTCTCTAGGGTTAGCTTAATGGATATTGGGTATTGGGCTTGGATTTATGGGCTAAGTTTGAATTGGGTCCTAAAATTGGGCTCTAAAACTCTTAAAATTGTGGTCCAACACCTTAGTTAACTCCCTTTAATAAAAGATAAAAATACTACACAATGCAAAAACTAATTCTAATTAATTAAACTAAACTATATTAAAACATGAAACTATTTTTTTTTTTTTTGTATTTTCAAGATTATATAAAGATAAAAATAAGGTACTACTTTTATATATTTTTTTTAATTTTATGAAAGGTACATAAACTAAAAGTAACTAGATAAAATATTTTTGTAATTTTCATTTTGTGACGAAATAAAATAAAATAGTTAAAACTAGTTGAAATAGCGATATTAGCTCTAAACTAAATATTTTTCGCTAAAATATGTAAAAACTTGGGGAGGGTCAAAATTTACATGTCTACAGCTGCCCCTTTTTGACTGGAAACACGAAGTATTTTATGACAAAGAACGACGAGACAGGTTTTTTCACCCGACCTTTATTTAGAGAGACCAAAAGCTAAAAGAAAGGAGAATGTGACCGAGCCTAGTATCTGAGCATCCTACATATCCTTGGCTATAAAGGAATCAGGCCACGTGTAGTTCAGAAGTGAATGAAGTGATGGAGTACCGAGGTGGAGAGCCGATTGAGGTGTCGTCGAAGTTCCGGTCCGCGGTTCCTGCCATTACATCAAAATAAAAGGAAAACTTACAGCAAAATATAAAAGAAAAATACAAGATCCTATCTACTTCTTGGTTTGAATCGTCCTTGAATCTCCACTTTCTCCTTCAACATGAAACTAAAAATTCACCCTATTCTTCAGGTGGGCATCCTGCTGACTTGAATTTGAAGAAAACTGGAAGTTAGCCCTGTTCTTCAGCCGGGCATCCTGCTGCTTGCACTTGAAATAAACTTGAACTTGGAGTAGACTTGAGCTTGAAAACCTTGTTCCTCAGGCGGCTCGTGCTACTCCTGATTTGAATTAAAAATTGCCTCTATTCTCCAGGTGGGCTCCTGCTGTCTTTGACTTGATTCTTGAAAACTGAAAGTTGACCCTGTTCTTCAGGCGGACTCCTGCTGTCTTTGACTTGAATCTTGAAAACTGGAAGTTGACCTGTTCATCAGCCAGGCGTCTGCTGCTTGCACTTGAAATAACATTGAACTTGGACGTAGACTTGAGCGTTGAAACCTTGTCCTCAGGCGTCTCGTGCTACTTCTAGATTTAGACTAAAACTTGCCCCTATTCGTCCGAGGTCCTACGGTACTCCTGCTTCGTCGTTTTGACTTTCGATTCCTTAGAAAACTTTGGAAACGTTTCGGACCCTTGTTCTTCGAAGTCGGTACTCCGTGTCTTGTCTTGTACTTCGAAGTCCTTAGAAACTGAACGTTGACCCGTATCGTTCAGGTCCGAGTACGTCCGTGTATCGTCCTCGTCTGACTTGAAACTTGTAAACTTGAAACGTTGACCCTGTCTTCAGCGGATTCNCTGATGCTTCTCACTTGAACTTGAAACTGAAAGTGCCCTGTCTCTGGGGCGTCGTCGTCGTCGTCGTCGTCGTCGTCGTCGTCGTACGTCGTACGTACCTACGTACTTACTACTACTACTACGTACGTACGTAAAAAAATTTCCACCCATTTCTCACGGGTGGCATCCNGTCTGACTGAATTTGAGAAAACTGGAGTTAGCCCTGTCTCANACCGGGGCATCCTGCTGCTTGCACTTGAAATAAACTTGAACTTGGAGTAGACTTGAGCTTGAAAACCTTGTTCCTCAGGCGCTCGTGCTACTCCTGATTTGATTAAATGCCTCTATCTCACGTGGCCTCTGCTGTCTTCGACCTGATTCCTGTAAACTGAAGTTGAACCCTAGTCTCAGTCGCTCGTGCTGTCTTGACTTGAATCTTGTAAACTGGAAACGTTGAACCTTGTCCATTCTAGCCAGGCGTCCTGCTGCTTGCACTTGAATAACATGAACTTGGATAGACTTGAGCTTGAAAACCTTGTTCCTCAGGCGCTCGTGCTACTCTGATTTGAACTAAAAATTGCCCCTATTCTCCAGGCAGGATCCTGCTGTCTTTGACTTGATTCTTGAAAATTGAAAGTTGACCCTGTTCTTCAAGCGGACTCCTGCTGTCTTTGACTTGAATCTTGAAAACTGAAAGTTGACCCTATTCTTCAGGCGATCTCCTGATGCCTCTCTGACTTGAAATTGTAAATTGAAAGTTGACCCTGTTCTTCAAGCGGGATTCTCCTGATGCTTCTCTAACTTGAACTTGAAAACTGAAAGTTGACCCTGTTCTCTGGGCGGGATCCTCCTGATGTCTCTCCGACTTGAACTTGCAAACTGAAAGTTGACCCTGTTCTTCAGGTAGGCTCCTAGTACTTCTCTGATTTGAACCTGGAACCAATTTCTGAAATATTGCCCCTCGTTCTCCAAGTGGGTGCCTGCAACCAAAAACAATAGAACAAACAAAATTTTCTGCCCCAGTTTGTACTAGGAAGATTTGTGAGTTGTTAGTGGTACTATAAATCAACTATGCTATTGATGAAAGATACAATGATTAGAGTAAAATTACAGACTCGACTAAGATGTGAGTCTCCTGTGAGATTAAGCTTAAGGAAAACTATAAATTAAGCTTAACTAAACTAAGAATTGACCATATTCTCCAGGCGGGACCCCTGAACTCAAAGAAACAAAAGATTAACAACTAAAAACTGACCCTATTCTCCAGTCGGGACCCCTGAACTCAAGAAAAACTAGAGATTAACGACTTAATGAAACTAAAACTGACTCTATTTTCCAGGTGGGACCCTTGAACTCAAGGAAAACTAAAGACTAACCACTTAAGAAAATTAAAAACGACCCTATTCTCCAGGCGGGATCCCTGAACATAAGGAAAGCTAAAGATTAACAACATAAGGGAACTAAAAACTGACCCTATTCTCCAAGAGGGATCCCTGAACTCAAGGAAACTAAAGACTAACCACTTAAGAAAATGAAAATGACCCTATTCTCCAGGCGGGACCCTTGAACTTAAAGAATGCTAAAGATTAATAACTTAAGAAAACTAAAATTGACACTATTCTCCAGGCGGGACCCCTAAACATAAGGAAAACTAAAAACTCTTCTGACTAGGGAGAATGCCTAGGAGGTAATGGTCATCTCAAACTAGGGGAACGCCTAGCAAGTAAAAACCTTCTCAAACAACCTTTGTGCTGACCAGATTTGGGCACTGCATTTGAAAAATTCAAGCTTCCAAGCTTTGATTTGGACATAGTCTTCGTCCCTGTTTCAAACAAAGAAAACTTGTGAGTTTAAACTGGTGGTTGGTCTGTGGCCTTGACTTTCAGGGCTATGCTCCTTCACTTGCCATGATAACTTTGATTTCAACTTGAAACACCTTGCTTGTTTATTGACTAACCACTTTCTCTGTCACCCTTATCACAGAAAATACCTCTGATCCGTTCAAACCCAATACCTTCTATCTGTTGCATTGTGCTCATGAGTTAACATATACCGAACCTTTGTATTTCACATAAATCCCAAAGCACGTCAATTGTCATCAACACAGTGCGCGTACTACTCTTTCCTGACTTAAACCACTTTGATGTACTAGCCAGACTCCGCTTTGTGCAATTGGAAGGTTGGTAGAAAATTTTTAAGTGCTACAAAGTAAAAGAAGTATTCCTACAGATATCTATTGAATCTTATTGGAAGAGTCCAACTCAAATGCAATAACTGAATTGTAGCAGCGCATTAGCAATTTCTGTATCATTCTTTCTTTGTGTGTCTAGTCTAGGTAGGGTGACTGGCCTTGAGAGTTGCATAATTTAACAACTCTTTATTTTTCTCAAACATTTTCATGTCTTCTTCGCCCAAAGTAACCCAAGCTTCCACTCCACCATCCTTGGTATCTAATAATATTGTCGTATTCTTCAATTTTGGCTCAATTGTACAAAACAAAATTGGCTTCCCCCACCCAAAATCTACATCATAAAATGTGTAACCACACCAGCTAGTAAATTGATTGAAATCCACATCCTTTATGCCACTGATCAGCAAGCTTATACCGTCCCTAATAGTTTCCACGGCCTTATCCCCCTTCAATCTCTTCACATAGTTATTATCCAACTCGAATAACCCTTTTCGTATTGAAACCACCATGCTAGCTATATCTTCCTCACTCTCATGCTTAGATGCTAAAAGTAACCATACGAAGTTTCCAATATGGTGAGCATGCAATGGAGGGTCAACTCGTTTCCTCAAATTTACTACATGAGTTAGAAAAGATGGCTTTTTGGAGTTTGCTGTTAGGCACTTCCACAAAATACTTGTCACTACTTCTACACGCGAAGGTATTGGTATGTTCTCACTTGACCCCTTAATCTTGAGATTTGCAATACTAGAAGAGTTAAAAACATAAATGTTGGTACGACATGGCTCCCGAGATATAACGGCTTCACCATCTGGTACGGGTGGTACTTCAGTAGATGATGGTACGAGCGTTGCAATGGGAACAAGTTGTGTGAGCACAAAGTTGGGATTGTCTTGGCGTGCCAAAGCAGACCAGTCAGTTAGGAATGTCAATACAGAAGAAGCATCAAATATTTTGTGGGTAGCTGAAATTCCGATAACCATTCCTCCACATTCGAAGAAGGTAACTTGAACGAGAAGCAAAACGGTCGATGAAAACGACAAGTGGAAGAAAAGATTTTGTAAGTGTTTTTTCATGAGGGTTACTCATGAGAATGTCTTCCAAGCGTTGATTGTGCACAAATGCCTCGATAAATGGCACACCTTCATCGTTGCAATCCACTGAAGTATTGTTTTTTCCAAGTCTTCCTGCCAAAGGGTAATAATGAGCAAGAACTTGAGACAAGGATTTCTTCAACTGCTTTAATCTTGTTGAATTGATAGCATTTGGGTTTTGGTTATCCTCGCCAAGTTGTGGAGGAGGGTAATATAGAAGTATAGGGATGTAATTTGTAGGAGAAAACTGATCGTGAAGGGAATAATCATAGGATTTTAGGTGATTGGGAGTGGGAGAAACAGGTCTGATGAATTCTTGGGAGATTAATTCCATTATTTGTTTCCTAGTTGGTATGTTACGCCCTTTGGTTGCAGCTATGATTGCACGCATGTGATGATTTTATAGCGATAAATGCCTCGTGCTCTTTATTTCTAATGTTTCAAGCATTTAGGTGAAGTCAAAAATTGTAAGCTGCATAATCAAAATCTTGCCTAACCACAACATTTAGGACTAATTAGCTTCCTGATATGTTTGGCAATCGCATTAATCATCAGCTATTGCATAAATATTTTTCTCCCATTGTGATGATATGCAAACGGTGAACTATCTATACATGTGTTATTTTAAAAGCAACGCTAAATGTTGATAAGTATCATTTTACTTTTAAAAATAAAGTTTGCATTTGACAAAAATATCATTTTTTTTAATTTCTAGAACTCTAAAATAAACTAAAGTTTTGGCCATTAAATCTGTTCTATTTGAACTATGAAATCCTTTCCCTCCCCTTTAAGATTTATAGACAATTAACTAGGTGTCCTAATAATTTACACGTACATTGTACCTTTAATTTACACAATTTCATTATTTCTTTATATTCATTAGTACTTTGAAGTTTTACTCAATGAAATTAATTTCTTTTCAAGAAAGTGCACGTCTCCCATTCCCATTCATTATTTAACAGAGTAAAAACAAGTTTTATATATATATATATACACACACATACATATATATATATATATATATATATATATATATGTGTGTGTGTGTAAATAGAAGAGATGATAGTCCTATAAGCGCACACACACATTGACAATGAATAAATAACTATCGTTTCCCTAATTACATGAAACTTTGTAAGTACATACTAGTACCAATACTCGCTTAAGCTTCATGTAACTAGGGAAACGATAGTTTATTTACTCATTGTTAATGTGTGTGCTTATAGGACTATCATGTCTTTTATTTACATGCTCTCTCTCCTGTGTAACATTTACAAATTTAATTGAGTAAAATTTATTATTTTTATAATCGACTTATGCGTGGTATTTTTACGTATTTCGGTGATTTTTCATTTTGCTGTAAATGTGCATGTCAATTAATTGCATAGTGCTATTCATATCGTTTTAGTGAAATTTAATAATATGTGGATAATATAAGGCATTCGAATATTGAGGACTTTTGTGAGATAGAATTTCTTCCTTTGTTGAGTTAGTTAAATATATTAACCTTAATCATTTTTAGGGACTTTAATTTTTTTCCTTTAATTTTGTTTACAGATTAAATGCATCATTAATTATATTTATTTGACTTCTAAGAAATAATATGCTCATTCATATGGATGCATAATGCTACGACCAGACCGGTCGTTTTGAGCATTTGCATTCTGTTCAGCTGTTTGAAGTCTTGAGTAGCTTCACATGATGTATTATGACTTGTGTAAATTGTCGGTTTTTATTTTCAAGTGATCCGGAGTTGATTTGGAATAATGATTCTTAACTAGGAAGCTTTTAGTTGGTTCAGTTTACCAAGCTTGATTTTTATGTATTTGACCCCGGATCAGAGTTTTGATAGTTCCGCTAGGTCCGGATTGTAATTTTGGACTTGGACGTATGCCCGAATTTGCATTTGAATATTTTTTTTAAGGTTTTGGCGTTACTTGGCGAAAGTTGGCAATTTGGAGTTTTGAAATATTAATAAGTTTGATCGGAAGTTCACACCTAGAACTACGGAGGTCCAGTTCAGCATAGGGTTCGGGCGATAACTTCTGCACCAGTTACTTCACCACTCGCCTAGCCAGCTCGGGGTGGGGCTCAGGCAGCTAGAGGTCGCCCTAGAGGGGGAGGCCGATCAAGTGGCGATTAGACTCGATTCTATGCTATTCCTGCCAAGCCAGAGGCTTTTGCTTCAGATTTAGCGATCACATGTATTGTTTCAGTGTGCTACAGAGATGTTTTCACATTATTTCACCCTGGTTCTACTTATTCCTATGTATCGTCCTATTTTACTCGTTATTTGGATATGCCCTGTGAGCCCTTAGTTTCACGTGTTCATGTATCTATGCCTATGGGCGATACTAGTATTGTGGACCGTGTGTGTCAGTCGTGTGTGGTGATCATTAGAGGATTGGAAACTAGATTTGATCTCTTATTACTTAGTATGGTTGATTTTGACATATTTTTGGGTATGAATTGGTTGTCTCTATGGCATGCTATTCTGGATTGTCACGCTAAGACCGTGATGTTGGTAATGCTGAGGTTGCCAAGGATCGAGTGGAGAGGTTCTCTAGATTATGTTCCCAACAGGGTAATTTCATATCTGAAGGCCTAGCGGATGGTTGGGAAGGGGTGTCTATCATATTTGGCTTTTGTGACGGATATTGGTGCTGATACTCCTACTATTGATTCTGTTCCGATAGTGTGAGACTTTCCGAATATGTTTCCTAGAGACATGCTGGGCATGCCACCTGACAGGGATATTGATTTTGGTATTGAATTGGTGTCGGGCACTCAGCCTATTTCTATTCCTTCGCATCGCATGGCACCAGCAGAGTTGAAGAAATTGAAGGAGCAACTTCAGGAGCTTCTTGATAAGAGTTTCATTAGGCCTAGTGTGTCACCTTGGGATGCGCCGGTTCTGTTTGTGAAGAAGAAGGATGGTGCTATGCGGATGTGCATCGACTATAGGCAGTTGAATAAAGTTACAATTAATAACAAGTATCATTTTACCGCGCATTGATGAATTTTTTACCAGCTTCAGGGAGAGAGGGTGTTCTCTAAGATTGACATGAGGTCTGAGTATAACCAGTTAAAGATTCGGGACTTGGATATTCCGAAGACGACATTCAGTACCCGTTATGGTCACTATGAGTTCCTTGTGATGTCTTATGGGCTGACCAACACCCCATCAACATTCACGCATCTGATGAACAGTGTATTCCAACCCTATCTTGATTCATTTCTCATAATATTAATAGATGATATCCTACTTAGCCAGGAGGAGCATTCACATCACATGAGGATTGTACTTCAGAGGTTGAGGGAAGAGAAGCTTTATGCCAAGTTCTCCAAGTGTGAATTTTGGCTCAGTTCGGTCGCGTTCTTGGGGCACGTGGTGTCCAGTGAGGGTATTAAGGTGGATCCAAAGAGGAAAGTGGCGGTTCAGAGTTGGCCTAGACCGTGGATCCAAAGAGCATCGTCGCTTCGTGGAGGGTTTCTCATCCATTGCAACACCTTTGACCAGGTTGACCCAGAAGGGTGCTCCATTTAGGTGGTCAGATGAGTGTGAGATGAGCTATCACGACCCGGAATTCCCGCCGTCGGGACCGTGATGGCGCCTAACATTCCACTTGCTAGGCAAGCCAATGATAGAGATCATTAAGCCAAATTCTTATGTTTTTCAGTGATAAACATCAAATAAGCCATAACAAGGTAAAAAGAGAAGTGCGGAAATCCATTACAACTTTAATACTTATACACAACTACCTAGAATATGGTTTCACAATCCACGAACTACTAAGATTTAGCTAAAAGTAAGGTGTCTAAAGGAAATACAATTGTTTTTGATACAAATGAAACGGTAAAGGAAATGCATAGAAGGGGACGCCAGGGCCTGCGGACGCCAACCGGACTACCTTGGGTCTCCAAACAGATCAAGCCAGCTATTTACCTTGAAAATGGTATTAACAATTACATTTGATTTTGTGGTTCTAAAAATATGTGATTAATTTCTATTCTAGTTGCTAGGCAATAGATGCTAAGTGTAAGTAAAGAGAATAAGATATGCAAACCAAAGCTATCGCAAGACTGAGCCTCGAGCTGATTGGAACAGGGGCTTCGAGATCTAGATACGGTAGTTAGCAATGAACGATTGATGGAGAAACAACGATAATGGAGGCCTCAAAGATAGCCTTCTGCGGTTAATAATGAGCAATAAATGAAAAACGAACAATAAATGAATAAGCAATAAATCTGTAGAATAATCGTTGAATTCAGTTAGGCAAGAAGAGCATAGAATGTTCTATTCTATTCAATATTCATGTCCGTTACAAAATGATAAGGGTCTCCTTTATATAGCAGGGGGGAATCTCAACATAGTACATGTCTAATAATGATGAGGAAATGCTATTGGTACAGCTGTATAATAGCTCAGTACGGATTTGTACTATTCTTGCAGACTTGGTCGGCTTTAACCACGTATCCTTGAGAGCTTTCCCGCCTTTCCATGACGATCATCGATTTGTACTACTCCGAGATTGACCATAGTGAACCTTCGATATGTTCCTTCGAGGACGCACCTCGGGGTCACGCTTCGAACTCTGCTTCGAGCTTCTCGAGGTCGGGCGTGGAGTGCCACAGTAGTCCCAAAGTCGAACTCCCCGACTTTGGCGGTATATAAATAGTCCCCGCATTTCTTAGAATGAAATGATAAGAAACAATCTTGAGTTCTTGCCTCTTCGATACCCCTTTTGTGACATTAGCCACGTGAGATCATTAAATGCTGTGACATAAAGGTTGTATAGAGGTCTTGTCAACACGGTTCTAGAAAAAGCCCACGAACCACTATTGGTCGCCCTTTCAACTCCTCCAATACACTTAAATGACTCTTATAAATACTCCAATTCCCTATCTTTTAAACCTTTGCAACATCTTTAAATCTTCAAATCTTTGCTAACAGTTTCCTGCCTTCACCATTCTTCTGTGTTCACTTCTTTCTTTGAAACTTTTGTTATAACCATGGCCAAAACTTCTAAGACAGTCCCTCGAAAAGAGGAAGCCCCTTCTTTGTCACGCTTGTCTAAGAGCAAAAAGGTAGTGCCTCCTTGCATTGAGGAGTGTATTTCTGGGCCTTTTGATACATCCTCCAATTTCAAAATTGAAAAACCTTCTTCGCTACCGGGCCGACGCGAGCCCATGTCTCGGTACATTAGTCTAATAACCGACATAGAGAAGGTGAAAATAGATTGCCGCTGGGGAGAGGTGGTACAAGTAGTGATCCCTTCATCGTAAGAGGATATAACTACACATAAAGTTGGTTTCCTCAGCGTATATACGTATCCCTTTACCTTAGGTCCTGTAGATTCTTCTTCTCCACCGATAGATCCGGTGATCCTCGATTTTTGTCGACAATATCGAGTGACGCTTGGTCAAATCTATCCCTCTTTTTGGATAATCGTCTATTTTATTAGATATTTCTCGAACATGGTTGAGGGGATGCCATTCACCCTCGATCATCTGGTTAGATTATATAGCCCTCGTCTCTATCGAGAGGGCCTAGTCAAACTGTGACCTCGATCTACCAAAGCATTTTTTGCCAGCATCGACGAATATAAGATCGGGGGTGGATGAGCCGCTTCGTTAGAGTCAGGACTTCGGACCTCATCCCTACCGAGAAGATACCATTCCCTGAGGAATGGAATATGAGACGTAAGTGTCGTTGCACCGAGCATATTTTATCATTTGAGTGTCCTCTTTTCCTCTTTCGAACTAATTCCTTTCTTTTTTCTGAATCGATTCTCCTCTGGTTGCGTAGCCATCGTATGGTTCCTCGGCGTGGTCAAGTACCTCCCGGGCTGGGTTAAACTTTTAAACTCCACCACCTCATATGACAAGCGTGTTTGGCGTGATTTGGCCAAAACTCGATGGGAGGCAAAAAATCATGGTATGCCCTCACCACTGTCGCCTCTAAATTCTTTGTAAATAGGTTTTTTGGCAGTTTGTTTGACATTTTTCGCTTGTACAGGCCTCGGGGAAATCGCTTCAATAAGATCGCCTCCCCCTGGTGAAGAGGAGACCCAAAAATCTACCGAAGATAAAAAGAGAAGGAAGGAGACACCGGCGGAGTCCCCGAAACCAAAGAGAGCTAAGGCTCGAAAGCCTAGGGCCGATGCAACGGTCCTAACTCTGGCAGTTGCTGAGAGTCTTTGTGTTGAAGACGAAGACGATGACGATTGCCCATTGGTATATGGGGCAAGTCGAAGCACTGATGCTTCGAAGGTTGCCGGGCAGAAGACTGCCGAGTTAGTGGTGGCCGATACGGTCCCACCTCGTATTATGGAGACCCTCGAGGAGGGTTTTGATGCAGTCCCCGAGCCGACCATTGAACATGATACGACTTGTGCTGATGAGCACTTGGTTGGCGCGTTCGGAGGATCTTGTTCTGAGGCCCTTCGAGGGCGAGAGGGAGCCCCAATAGAGGTTGATGTCTTAGGCGATCTTCAATCAGGCCCATCATTTTCCCTAGGGCAACTACGGGATGCCCAGAACAGGTAGACTCCCGGTGTGGGGGCATCCCGGGGAGAGGATGATGCATTTGGAGATTTTTTTGCCGGTATTGAAGAGGATGCTGATCTCAACGCTCCAGTCGTTCTCGAGGAGGCTGTGAAACTCCAAAAACATATGATTTTAGACATAACCTTTGTGCCTTGAGTTTTGGTCTTTGTTTTTCTAACTTCTTTCCTTCGTGTTATAGGTCACGATGCTGTACGACCAGGCCTTCTCCAAGATGCGAGCTGAGATGACTCATTGTGAGGGGGAGTTCGAGAAGCTCGCTTCGGAGTCGAACGAGCTAAAAACACTATACGCCCGAAGGGAAGAGGAACTGAACAACCTTCAACAAAGTTCGGAGAAAGCGCTCCAAGAGCGGGCCAGCTTCATGGAGCAGGTAGTTCGGTACTCATGAGCATGCCCTTTTTTTCATAACTTGGTGTTTATTGCTTTGACTCGGCATTTTGCAGATTGGACGAAAGAATGCCCTAGCGGGGCAGCTTCGGGAAGAGATTACAGCCAAAGATGTCGAGATCCTTGAGCTGAAGCAGTACAAGGATAGCATGCCTTCTAAAGGGATACTTTGCGAGAGGAGCTAGCCTCGACTCAGAGTCTTGTTCAAGGTGCTAAAGAGGAGGCTCACAAATTCAAGGTGCTTCAAGCTGAGCCGGTTGCCGCGTTATCCGTGGCCAAGTCTGAAGCCGATGCACTCGTACTCTCGTATCGGAAAGATGCTGCTGCAGCAAATGCTCGAGCCAGGGAAATATCTGAAAAGGACCAGCTCAAACTGGCTCGCGTCCTTACACACACGCGATTAGAAGCTCGGAGGCAGGCCTTTGAAGAAATGCACGCCAAGGGCTTTGATCTCTCTGCCGAGATCGAAGATGCGAAGGCCTTGGAAGAGGAGTCGGCAGCTCCGACCACTTCGGACGAGGGCTCTGCAAGTAGCTCGGGGAGTAGCGAAGATGAAGACTAGGCCACCTTTGCTCTTTTTACTTCTTCTTCTTTTGTATACGGACTCCGCGTGGGAGTTTTGTAAATGCACCTTTGTAAATATATTTTTGGATTGCAAAGGATTTTCTTGTTTAATGTCTTCAAAGTTTTTCCTTTTAGTGTTCATGCCAAAGTCAAGTTTCGAACTTGAATTTAACTCCTTCGAGCTCGGTCTTGGAGTAACAGAGACCCTTGAGGTCGGGTTGTTCCGGCTTCGATCGCATACCTTTCTTCGGTCGGGTTGGCAAGGAATTGACTTGACTCCTCGATCCCTCGAACACTATGTGGTGACATTATTCCTGTGACATGACCGTGAAGTGACAGAAGTGGCCCTGTCTGTATATTTTCCCAAAAAGTCATAATTGCTTTGTCAGATCTGATTGGCTATCAAAGTTAATAAATAGTCGCTGCTCTTCTTATATATACTTTGCTTTCCTTTCTTTGAGGGCTTTGCCGCTTTGTGCAACTACCTTTCTCAATAGAGTTCCTTTTTTTGCGCTAGTTCTAGTGTCGCACCAGATCAAAGCTTTCGCTTGAGTTTCATTTTCCCTTTCTTGTTTTGAGGGAATCGTGGCTACAATGCCCAAATCCGCTCACCAGAAAGAGGGAAGTCCCACCTCTGCTTCCTGCCCGGCCGGTGGTACACTGCCGGTGTTTGGCGAGCCAACTTCGAACTGTTTCATCTCGATGAAAGATTTTACGATAGAGAAACCTCTTGACATTCCGGGCAATCGAGAACATGCATCGAGGTTAATTCGATAAATAGAAGAGAGACACCTTGAGGCTGTAAGGAGAGACTATGAATGGGGAGAAAAGGTGAGGCTGCAGATACCCCCCCCCCCCGGGAAGAGGATATTATGGCCCACGTAGAGGGGTTTCTGAACGTGTACGCGCACCCTTTTACATTGGGTCCTCTCGACCGGCTCATGCTCGAATTCTGTCGAAGATATCGGGTTACTTTGGCTTTGATCCATCCGTCTTTCTGGCGGATTGTGTTGATGATGAGATTTTTCGCTGAAAAGGCCGAGCTCGAGTTCACTCTTAGTTACCTCATCAGATTGTATCGGCCTTTGCATTATCGAGGTCTAATTACACTACGACGCCGATCCACCAAGCCCTTTATTTCTAGTGATGACGAGGACAGGGATCGTGGGTGGATGAGTGTTGATACCCAATTTTTCCCTATTATATTCTTAATGTGCATATATACCTTCAAAACTATGCATTAGCATCAACTGATATTTTTTCATAATTTCTATATTTTTAAATTAATTTATTCTAGTATTTTATTTACATAAATAATTACAAATTGCATCACAAATGACTTTATAGCATTTCATGACTTAATATTGCTATTTATAGTTATATTAGGTTCAAATTATTTCAAAAATGGCAAGATTTACACCATTTGGTTACAATTGCAATAATTTTGCAATTATAGCCCATGCATATATCACTGCATTATTTTACCAGAAATTGGTCCATTATAATTTTAAAATATTGAATAATTATTTTAAAACACACACCTGCCCGACCCAATACCCCCATCCAATCCTGACCGTTGATCATTTTTGATCAACGGTCCACAACCCATCTTACCATAATTAACCTAAATTACCCCCCAAACCCTCTCATTTCTCTCCATCACCTCGCCGTCATTATCTCCCTTCTCTCTCAACTCTCTCCATTAAACCCTAGTTTCTCAGGCGCTGTCACCGGCGTATAACTCAGCATTGTGATGCTTTCTTGTCTTCTCTGATCCAGTCTTGGCCTCTTACACGCCATGTCTCTTCGACTCCTTAGATCCCTGAGGGGATCTTGAAGAACCTAGTTGGTTTTGGTTTGAAACTCTACTTGTTAGCGTCTCTCAGGCCATTTTATCGACTGTGAGTGAGAACTCCTCTTTATTTTGTTACGGATCCGTGGTTTCTAAACTTATGCTCTCATCTCTGTTATGTTTCAAAAAACCCTAGTATATTACCTTCGATCATTTCTAGATCTGTATAGATAATTCTAGATCTCATTCGTATTCCAGTGGTTTGGGCTTAGATGTGGCCTTCCATTACTTAGGGAGTGAGAGGGTAAAGGGGAAAGGGTGGGTGGTCTGAGACGAATCGAGCATTATTACATGTTTTTCTCTGAAAATTTTTGGTTTTAATTGATTGTTCTTGCTTTTCCCTAAAACTAGGGTTCATTACGAGTTATTTTACAAAGGCTTTCTAACTTCTAGATGTTTAATCGTTTCCATTTTATCTTCTTGACCGGTTTTTGCAAGAGTACTCGAACCCCATTGGACTCTGTGTAATATATTTATCTTTCCAATTCTTGCTTCGATTTTGGGTCTTTCTGTGTTACCAATAGTATTAATTTGCTCTGTATCTTCTGCCTTGCATGTTTTCCTTCGTCAAATCCAGTATTCTGTAATTTTACCCTAATTGAGCCCTATTAGGGTTCTAATCTGGTTTTCCGGCTAATTTTTATATTTTTGTGAAGCCTTTATTTAATTTATTTTTCTATTTATGGGAGTTGATATATTCTTTCCAGAAATCATTGTTACTTTGAAATTTGGCCGAATGATTTGCTCGGTTAAAGATTTGTATGCCTAAGTCTTGCCTGTTTCTCTGTTTACAACCTTAATTAGTCATTCTTGCCTCATTTGATTATCTGTATATTTACTGATTCCTTTACATGATTCTTACCTTAGTTAGACCCCTGATTATTTTATTCTGAACTCCTTTATGTGGTTTGATTTGAACTTCTTTCCTTAACTAGACTCCCTATTATTACCGTTTGGCTAATTGCCCCTAATTAAAGGAGTCTATTCTGAACTCCTCATGTGATTGGATTTTGATTGCCCTTAGTTGCTGATTTCTGATTCTTTTACCTTATTGGCTCTACTCTTGAACTGCTATATAAGCACTCTCATTCTTCTCCTTCAACACATGAACACACTGTTCAGAATACACACACATACATTCAAACCTCTCTTCTTTCTTTGCTACTTGTGCTAACTGTTGGTCTAGCCGGCTAAAAGCCAAGGCTAGATAGTGGAATTGCACCCGTTTTTTACATTCGACATTTTCTTCTTTAACTGGTATGTCTCTAGTTAAATTTTGAAACTCATCTTTATGTGTTCCATACATCCATGCTTGTTCCTGTACTAGTTATTCAATTTGTTTCTTTGTTTGCTATTATTAAGCATGTCTAAATTCTGCCTATGTGTAATCAGCAAGTCTGACTTCACTTAGTTCTTTGATACTTGTCCAGCATGTTTACTTCGTTCCCTTACCCCCCCCCCCCCATCTGGTATGACCATGTAGTTACTTAGTCTTCTAGTGCATTCAATTAGCCCTAATTGTATGTCAAATTTTGTTCAACAAACTCTTGTCTTCAACATTATCCTGCTGCATTTTTTCTCTATGTTTTAACTGTCTATCACCATGACTAACTTGTTCAGTAGACTCCTAGTTGTTCTATACATTTGTTGTATCAAATGGTTCCCTGTTTATGTGGTTTCAACCCTATATGTTCCCGATCGCTTTCACCCCCTGTTTGTAAGTCTGCTTGTTAAGTAAATCTGGGTATTCTATGATTAATTGGGTTGCTTGCTGACTATGCTCTCCTCAAAGAATGATTTCAAAACTGTTCTTCTACTTTTAGTAGTCTTCTCAAAAAGTGGGTATCACCCCAGTATCTTCTTAAACTGTTTTTTCATTTCCGAATCTTTGCACTTCTAAAATTGTCTCTGCACTGTTTTACTAAATCTTTCAAAACTGTGTCAAGCACTCTCACTTTACTCTTAAGACTATTAGGTTCTGCCCCTCTGGTGTGTGTACTGCTTAGGGATCCTTGAAATCCCTCTGAACTTTGGCACACCAGGGCTGACCATTCCACACTGCACATAACCAGTCCCTATCTGAGAAAGGTCTTGGTGTGTGCACTTCCCGGGATCCTTGAGGTCCTTAGGGAACTCTGACACACTAAGACATACATCATAGGCTGTGAGACCTTTGGCTTCTGAGACTGTATTGAAGGCCTGGCATCCCCAGGTTTACTTTGGGCCGGATTTAGGCTCCCTATAGTATAGTTTCATTTACTTATGTACTTCATTTGATCCTGGTCTGTAATAATATTCTTTTTAAACAGATATTGGGATAATTAGTAAAAAGGGGAGGGTTCATATACGATTTTTGTGGGAAAACCGGGTAGAAATCATGCTTCTAGGCTTATGTGTGTTGATTCGCAATAGAAACCATGCTTTAGGTTTACACTATGTTTACATTCTGCAATAGATATCATGCCACTAGGTTTGCTATGCCTATTTGTATTAAAAACCATTACATAAACCTGTGCATTAGATATCCTGCCTTAGGATAATCATGTTTTCTGCTTTGCATATTCGGAAACATGTTATAGTCATTATTTTATTTCTGATTCTGCCTAAAGTCATAATCACCTAGGAACTTTATAATTAAACTACTGCTGTAATCANTTAGAAATCCTGCTTTAGGCCTCTGTTTGCATTTGATAAATCATGTATACATACGCTTAAAATGAATAACTGTAATATAAAAAAGGTTCAAAAAAATAGTCCAACACATAGTTATCATGTTCTAGCATAAACATGCATGAAATCAGCTTTGTAAAATTGATCGCCTAGATCAGCAAGCCTATTGGATTGGATAACTTCAAGTTGTTTCAACTAGTTCTCAGAATTACGATTGCATACAGACCTGCGCCTAGGCAAGCCTTAAGTAATTAATGGTCTAAAACTGTGAAAATATGTTCTGTCTATGTGTGAAATTGCCCAAGTTTAACAGGCCTTAAAATCAGTAGGCAAACTGATTAGGCTTCTGTCACTTCGCCTTAAAACAAAATGCTGCATATTCTGTGTTTGTGATACTCATCTAGATATCATGTTCTAGGGCCTTCTATATTTCTGTAAAATCAGCTGTCTGAGACGTGCTAATTGTTTGTTTAGATGTGGAGGTAAACATAACCACTTAATTGCTTCTCCATTTGATAGTCCTGTATGTTCTTTGTTGTCGCTTAGATTTTACCTTTTAAATACCTTAGGAATGTCTAGAACTGCCTAAGTATAGAGGTCCTAAACACCTCCGGGACCACAAGGAAGGGACGGGTAAAGCACGCTTAGAGTTCGTTAATTAAAATCGCTTATATAACCACTAAGGGGAGGGTAATGGGCAGTAAAAGGATATGATGACCTGTGCGCTAATGCCGCATGTTACCCTTCTACTTGAGGAAGGCTTACCGGGTATTGCACAAATGTGATCCTATAGGTTAACCAAGGACTTCCCTTCTTAAAATTTACATATGTGTGCTTAGACCGTCTAAACTTCCTTGATTATATATGTGTGCTTAGACTGCATAAACTTCCTTTACTTGCAAATGTGTGATTAGACTGCTTACCTGTTAAATAACTAATTCACATAACTAAGTTCGGCCAGGACCCACCGTTGTGGACCGCGAGGGGTGCCTATAACCTTCCCCTCAAGGTTATTTCGAGCCCTTACCCTAATCTCTGGTAATGCAAACTGGTTACATGAGTTAATTGCTCTAGGTGCCCTAACGCACCTTAATCCGTTAGGTGGCGACTCTTCAAATACCCAATTCCCAAAAGGAAACGAGTTGTTCCCAATGAATGTCGAAACCCGGACTTCCACGAGGGAAAAAAGGGGTGCAACAGCATGGCGACTCTGCTGGGGATATTTTAGGCTTTTACCATAACGAATTTGTTTTGTGAATTAGTCCCAAGCATGCTTTATTTTGTTGATACAACCTTCCTTTCCCCCTTATTTGGATTAATTGCTTATTTTTATGATTTCCTTTATCTCCTGAAAATCACTTGTCTCTTTGTTTTCTTTTTTTTTCGTAACTGTCATTCAATTATTTAAATACCGCACTTATCGTTTTTTTAACATTACAAATACTTGACAACATGCTATTTATTTTTGCATAAATCATGCTCAACATCATATGCCACTCGTGCGTAATCAATCATATAGCAACGCTTAATGAGTATTTGCGCTCTTCCTATATATCACCCTTTAATTTTGGAAAGGCATATTTGCGGTAAAACTAGTCGATCAGTGGTGAGTTCGACGGTTCCGTGCCTTTCCCCCTCAATTTTTCCGCCTGAGGGTCCCAGTCTAGACCTCTATAGCAACCTTACTCTGATTAATTGTACATGCATCATGGTCAAACCTAGCCGGGTTAAGATGTTGTCCACATAAAAACCCCTTAAGACAAGCCCCGTCCAAAAGTCCACCGGGTTTTCCATAATCCCAACGGACACAACCACGATTTTGTGTATTAATTTTGGAGAAATAAGTGCCAATACGCTAATCAATGTTGTATAAATAGTCAAATTTGGAGGGGGAAAGGGCCTAACCATATTTGTTTCGCAGAAAATGAGGCACGAAGTCCCAAGGTTCGGCGTGGTCCGAAACTCGCTTATATAATCACTAAGGGGAGGGTAATGGGTAGTAATAGGATATGATGACATGTGCGCTAATGCCACGTGTAACCCCTCTACTTGAGGAAGGTTTACCGGGTATTGTACTAATGTGATCCTATAGGTTAACCAACCTAGGACTTCCCTTCTTAAATTTACATATGTGTGCTTAGACTGTCTAAACTTCCTTGATTATATATATGTTCTTAGACTACATAAACTTCCTTTATTTGCAAATGTGTGCTTATACTGCTTACCTGTTAAATGACTAATTCACATAACTATGTTCGGCCGGGACCCACCGTTGTGGACCGCGAGGGGTGCCTAATACCTTCCCCCCAAGGTTATTTCGAGCCCTTACCCTAATCTCTGGTAATGCAAACTGGTTACATGAGTTAATTGCCCTAGGTGCCCTAACGCACCTTAATCCGTTAGGTGGCGACTCTTCAAATACCCAATTCCCAAAAGGAAACGAGTTGTTCCCAATGAATGTCGAAACCCGGACTTCCGCGAGGAAAAAAAGGGGCGCGACAGTATGGCGACTTTGCTGGGGATATTTTAGGCTCTTACCATAACAAATTTGTTTTGTGTATTAGTCCCAAGCATGCTTTATTTTGTTGATACAACCTTCCCTTCCCCCTTATTTGGATTAATTGCTTATTTTTATGATTTCTTTTATCTCCTGAAACTCACTTGTCTCTTTGTTTTCTTTTTTTTTCGTAACTGTCATTCAATTATTTAAATACCGCATTTATCATTTTTTTAACGTGCAAATACTTGACAACATGCTATTATTGTTTCATAAATCATGCTCAACGTTCCACTCGTGCGTAATCAATCCTACAGCAACGCTTGATGACTGTTTGCGCTTTCCTATATATCACCCTTTAATTTCAGAAAGGCGTATTTGCGGTAAAACTAGTCGATCAGTGGTGCGTTTGATGGTTCCGTGCCTTTCCCCCTCAAGTTGTCCGCTTGAGGGTCCCAGTCTAGACCTCTATAGCAACCTTACTCTGATTAACTGTACATGCATCATGGTTAAACCTAGCCGGGCTAATATGTTGTCCACATATTAACCCTTTAAGACAAGCCCCGTCAAAAAGTCCACCGGGTTTTTCATAACTCCAACGGACACAACCACGATTTTGTGCATTAATTTTGGAGAAATAAGTGCCAATATGTTAATCATTGTTGTATAAATAGTCGAATCTGGAGGGGGAAAGGGCCTAACCATATTTGTTTTGCAAAAAATGAGGCAAGAAGTCCCCAGGTTCGGCGTGGTCCGAAACTACTGGACATGCGCGACCTGGGAAATCTGATTGATGGGGCCAAGAAGGCCAAGCCCAGAGAAGGTCCCTCTAGGACCGAGTAGATTAGGATTATTTGCTTTTCTAGATTCGTTTTGGAATTTGAATGTAATAAGGCAAATGCCATTAGTGACTCATTTATTTATTGTTGTTTTTAGGTTCGTCTTATTTATTACAATAATGAAATGAGGCATTTATCGGCATGAAAACTCTCCAAATCTACTTGTCTCTAGCCCTACCTCGGGCACAATGAAGTTCCCCAAATTAGGACGCGAATTTACATTCCTGCAATACGTGTTTAAATACTGCAAATACTTTTTAGAATCCTTACTGACTTGTTTACCTTTTGTTTTTTTTATTTTGATTATTCCCATCCCCTAAGGTTGGTTCGTACACACTGGCATCTTCAGCATATCATACCAAATCAAGAGGTCCTCCACATCCCCCTCCTCCAAGAGGGGAGCTATTCTCAAGAATTGGACTGCCACACCATCCTGGGCCCGCCGAGTTCTTGGGTAGCTTGGCAATTAGCCTGATTTGTTTTTATAGCATGCTAGGCATCTAAGATATTTTTAGTAATTTTGTTTTAAAGACTCATTTGTTTCGAAAATAATTGCTTGGATCATCGAGCCGTACCTGTTTTGAATGTTTTTTCAGTTTTAAATCAATGCATTGCTAGTTATTATTCAGTATTATCCTCCACACTTTTCTTTCTACAGCATTATTATTACTTTTCCTGATGAACCGGTGACTGTGACATGTAATGAGACAATGCAACATAAGGATAATGACTCAGAAGAAGAGGATGAAATACTTGAGGAAGTTGTCAGAGAGGTTGAGAACTTTGAGAATAAGCCTAAGTCCAACCCGGACGAGACTGAAGCAGTAAATTTGGAAGACACCGAAACCGTCAAGGAGACTCACATAAACATTCACTTATCACCGACAAAGTTGGAGGAGTACATTCGTTTCTTGAAGGAGTATGAGGATATCTTTGCATGGTCATATGATGACATGACCGGTTTGAGCACATCCATAGTGGCTCACAAGTTGCCCACCAATCCAATGTGTCTGCCAGTGAAGCAGAAACTCAGAAAATTCAAACCAGATATGAGCCTGAAAATCAAGGAGGAAGTTACTAAGCAGATAAAAGCCAAAGTTCTCAGGGTGGTTGAGTACCCAACCTGGTTAGCCAATATTCTACCAGTTCAGAAGAAAGATGGGAAAGTTAGAGTATGTGTCGACTATCGAGATTTAAATAGAGCAAGTCCCAAGGACGACTTCCCACTGCCAAATATACATATCCTGATCGATAATTGCGCCAAGCACGAGCTCCAATCCTTTGTGGATTGCTTCGCAGGTTATCATCAAATCTGGATGGATGAAGAAGACGCAGAGAAAATAGCTTTTATTACGCCATGGGGGGTATACTGCTACAAAATGATGCCATTTGGTCTAAAGAACGCTTGGACTACTTACATGAGAGCCATGACAACCATCTTTCATGATAGATACACAAAGAAATAGAGGTGTATGTTGACGACATCATTATCAAATCCAAGAGGGCCGCAGATCACATAGCAGACTTAAGAAAGTTCTTTGACAGCTTAAGGAGGTACAACTTAAAATTGAACCCTGCAAAATGTGCATTCGGGGTTCCCACAGGAAAGTTGTTGGGATTCATTGTCAGTTGTGGGAGAATCGAATTGGACCCGTTCATAGTTAAGGCTATTCAGGAGTTATCGCCACCTAGGAGCAAAAAGGACGTAATGAGCTTCCTAGGACGTCTCAACTATATTAGTCGCTTCATAGCGCAGTCCACAGTTATATGTGAACCCATCTTCAAGATGTTCAGGAAAGATGCCAAAACAAGCTGGACCGAAGATTGTCAGAAAGCTTTCAACAAAATCAAGGAGTACCTGTCCACACCACTGGTCTTGGTCCCGCCAGAGCTAGGTAGACCTTTGCTGCTCTATCTATTTATATTAGATAGAGCCTTCGGATGTGTTTTGGGACAACATGACGAGACAACGAGAAAGGAGCAAGCCATATACTACCTGAGTAAGAAATTCATAGCTTATGAGCACGATACTCTCTGCTGGAATGCACTTGCTGTGCTTTGACCTGGACAGCTCAGAAATTGAGGCATTACTTCTGTGCCTACACCACATACCTTATATCCAGGATGGACCCTTTGAAGTACATATTTCAGAAGCCCATGCCAACTGGAAAGTTAGCCAAATGGCAGATACTGTTAAGTGAGTTCGATATCATCTGTGTAACTCAAAAGGCGGTCAAAGGACAAGCATTGGCAGAGCATCTTGCTGAAAATCCTTTGGGAGGAGAACACAAACCCTTGAAAATGTATTTTCTTGAGGAAGAAGTGTCATTCGTAGGAGAGGACATTACCGAAGCGTACGACGGTTGGAGGATGTTCTTTGACGGAGCTGCAAATTTCAAAGGAGTGGGCATCGAAGCCGTTTTGGTATCGAAAACTGGCCAACATTATCCGATGACTGCTAAACTCAGATTTCCCATACACCAACAACATGGCAGAGTATGAAGCCTATATACTAGGGCTCAACATGGCAATCGACATGAATATTCATGAGCTGCTTGTAATCGGTGATTCAGATTTGCTTGTGCACCAGGTACAAAGAGAATGGGCCACCAAGAATTCCAAGATATTGCCCTATTTGCACCATGTACAGGAATTGAGAAAGAGGTTAACGAAGATAGAGTTTCGGCATGTTCCCAGAGTTCAGAACGAGTTTGCCGATGCATTGGCCACTTTGTCATCAATGATACAACATCGAGACAAAAATTTCATTGATCCCGTCCCGGTGAGAATCCATAATCAACCGGCTTACTGTGCTCATGTTGAGGAGGAGATGGATGGAAATCCTTGGTTCCATGACATCACGGAATATTTGGCAAAAGGAGAATATCCGAAACATGCAAACCACACTAAAAAACGCACACTTTGGAGATTGTCCAATCACTTCTTCCACAGCGGAGGGAACCTATACAGAAGAACCCCTGATTTGGGACTGCTAAGGTGTGTTGACGCAAAAGAGGCATCTAAGATACTTGAGGAGATACATGCTGGGACCTGCGGCCCGCATATGAATGGCTTTGTCTTGGCCAAGAAGATACATAGGGCCGGTTATTTTTGGATGGCAATGGAGACATATTGCGTCCAGTATGTCTGAAAATGCTACCAAAGTCAAGTACATGCCGATATGATAAAGGTGCTACCAAATGAGCTCAATGCAACAAGCTCACCTTAGCCATTCGCCGCCTGGGGAATGGATGTCATCGGTCCGATTGAGCCTACCGCTTCAAACGGGCACATGTTTATTCTAGTGGCCATTGATTACTTCACAAAATGGGTAGAGGCCGCATCCTACAAGGCAGTAACTAAGAAAGTCATGGCAGATGTTGTCCGCGACCGGATTGTTTGCCGGTTTGGAGTTCCAGAATTAATCATCACTGACACTGCCTCCAATCTCAATAGTGTTCTGATGAAGACCATGTGTGAGACTTTCAAAATCAAGCACAAGAAATCCATTGCATATAGACCTCAGATGAGTGGAGCCGTAGAAGTCGCCAACAAGAACATCAAGAAGATACTAAGGAAGATGGTAGAAAACCACAAACAATGACACGAGAAGTTACCCTTTGCCTTGTTAGGGTACCGCACTACAGTCCGCACATCAACTGTGGCAACTCTCTACTTACTGGTTTATGGTACTGAAGCTGTTATTCCAGCCGAGGTAGAAATTCCATCTTTAAGGATCATACAAGAAGCCGAACTCAGCGATGCAGAATGGATAAGCAGCCGCTATGAGAAACTGGCCCTTATAGACGGAAAAAGGATGAACACAGTATGTCACGGTCAGCTTTATCAAAACAGAATGTCCAGAGCTTTCAACAAAAGGGTCAAACCAAGACAGTTTGCACCAGGACAGCTGGTGCTGAAGAAGATATTCCCACATCAAGATGAAGACAAAGGGAAATTCTCTCCCAACTAGCAAGGTCCCTACATGGTTCACAGGGTGCTAATACGAGGAGCACTCATACTTGCGGAAATGGACGGAGAAGTCTGGCCAAAACCAATCAATTTAGACGCAGTCAAGAGATACTATGTTTAGACCATTTACATTTCTTCATCATGATGTAATTGAACTACGCTTGAACTGATTCCCGTTTAAGAGGGGATACGTAGGCAGCCCTGTGGGTTCGGTCATATCATAATAAAATTTCATTTTCCCCAGAACCAGAAACTAGGGCAGAATTTTGAGGAGGACCCTCAAAATTCCGCAGCAAGTCCAACCGACGGTATCACATGCCAGAAAGTCAGAAATTGGTTAAGAAACTGGGGCAGAATTTTGACAAGGATTCTCAAAACTCCAAAGAAAATTCAACAAGTCTCGTCACTCGCAAACGGCCGAAGGATCATCTGCCAAACTGGGGCAGAATTTTGTGGAGGACCCTCAAAATTCTAACACAAGAAAGCTGCAATGTCTCTGAAATATGTTACAGTCACTAGCTCATCCAAATTACTTGATATTTCACTATGTTTTTCTAAAAATAACTTTATTTTATCAATAATTGCATATTTTCAAAAACTCTATTTCTGTAACAGCCAAGTGTTACCCAGGGAAACTCAAACAAGGCCTCTAGAACGGAGGAGCAGAGCCAGCAGACGAAGGCACGAACCAACCTCCCCTTACAAAACTTACAATTTTTCTTTGAGCATAGGCACATCTGACATAATAGTAGCATTCGCAAATATATACACGTAGCAAAATCACTATTAACCGGACCACCAGACATCAAAAATATCTCCATCTAAGAAATATTCTACTCTTATTTGCTACTCGTTCTTTGCATGGGACTAAGCCCTGTCCCGCATTTCGCATGAGGCTAAGCCCTGCCTCCATTTTGCATAAGGCTAAACACTACCTTCTCTTGCATGACACTAAGCTCTGTCTCCATCGGCATGAGGGTAAGCCCTGCCTCCATATTTGCATAAGGTTAAGCTCTGCCTTCCATCTGCATGGGACTAAGCCCTATCCCGCGTTTTCATGAGGTTAAGCTCTACCTCTATACTTGCATGAGGCTACGACCTGCCTCCATTTTGCATAAGGCTAAACATTGCCTTCTCTTGCTTGAGACAAAGCTCTGTTTCCATCTGCATAAGGCTAAGCCCTGCCTCCATATTTGCATATGGCTAAGCTTTGCCTTCCATTTGCATGGGACTAAGCCCTGTCCCGAACTTTTCATAAGGCTAAGACCTACCTCCATATTTGCATAAGCCTAAGCTCTGCCTTCCATTTGCATGGGACTAAGCCCTATCCCGAATCTTGCATGAGGCTAAGCCCTGCCTCCATATTTGCATAAGGCTAAGCGCTGTCTTCTCTTTGCATGAGACTAAGCTCTGTCTCCATACTTGCATGAGACTAAGCTCTGTCTCCATTTTGCATAAGGCTAAGCACTGCCTTCTCATGGGACTAAGCATTGTCCGTCCTTGCATAAATGTTGCTCTATTCCAGCACTATCTATTTGCTCCTCTTTCGGGCTAAGCTCTGCCCTCAATCTCACAGGACTAAGCCTTGTCTTGTTAATTTAGCATCATATTATTACATCTCATGGGCTGAAATATCGCCAACTTGTCCAAAGGCGTCATTGTCTAAAGGCATCATCCTCATAGCCGGAAGACACCATTCCATTACTCGAGGATCTCTCAAATTTGTGTATCATTATTCAAAGGCATCATGGTTCGGAGTCACCATCCTCATGGCCCGAGAACATCATTTCATGGCCTACGAATCCTCTATCTCACAATTCATGGCCAAGGACATCATAGTCTGAGGACATCATCCGCACCGTCCAAAGGCAATATTTCATGGTCCAAAAGGAATTTGCATCAGTTTAAATTTTTTTGCAGTAACCTACATACTTGCATGCATCGTATTTTGAGTTTTGCAGGTGGTCCCGGAGGTAACCGATTTTCAAACAGGAGCAACCTTCGCTCCGGTTTCTGCTCATACCATTTTCACTTCGTCATTCATAACCGATTCTCATCAGTTACCCATGCTACTCCGTGATATCCAACTATATGCCCTATAATACATCCGGTACACTCCAAACCCAAAATCATAACTCTCTCCGACCTTACCATTCACAAAAGAACCTTTGCTGAAATTGGCTACCACTCTTATAAGAATTCCACCGGCTTCATTCACCAGTAGATCAAGAACTACACATGGCCTGATTCTTGTAAAACCAAGGATATGTAGGCAGCTCAAAGACCAGGGTTCGGCCTATATTTTCCAAAACGCCCATTCGGTCAAAATTGTCCATCATTTTTTTACCCGAAAACTCTTTTATCCTTCTCGGGTTAAGAGGGACAGCTGTTGATACCCAATTTTTCCCTATAATATTTTTAAAGTGCATATATACCTTCAAAACTATGCATTAGCATCAATTGATATTTTTCCATAATTTCTATATTTTTAAATTAATTTATTCTAGTATTTTATTTACATAAATAATTACAAATTGCATCACAAATGACTTTATAGCATTTCATGACTTAATATTGCTATTTATAGTTATATTAGGTTCAAATTATTTCACAAATGGCCAGATTTATACCATTTGGTCACAATTACTATAATTTTGCAATTATAGCCCATGCATACATTATCACATTTTTTAACAGAACATAGCTCATTGTATTTTTCTAAATATGTAGTAATTGTTTTAAAACATTTCTATGCATGAAAATTATTTTTTATAATATGTTAGTTATTTTATGAATTGCACCTGTTTTTTACATTCTGCATTTTTTTTCTTTAACTGGTATGTCTCTAGTTAAATTTTGAAACTAACTTTGTGTTTCCATACAATCCATGCGTGTTCTCTGTACTAGTTATTCAATTTTGTTTCTTTGTTTGCTGTTATTTAAGCATGTCAAATTCTGGCTTATGTGCAAGTCAACATGTTGACTTACTATTAGTTCTTTGATACTTGTCCACATGTTTACTTAGTTCCCTTACCCCCCCCTTTTACTGGTATGACTATGTGTTACTTAGCTTCTAGTGCATTTCGATTAGCCCTAATGTTATGTCAAATATTTGTTCAACAACTTTTGTCTTGAACATGAATCCTGTTTCATTCTTTCTATTTTTACTGTTATCACCGATTAATCTAACTTGTTTAGTAGACTCCTAGTTTGTTCTATTCATTTGTTGTATCAAATGGTTCCTGTTTATATGTGGTTTTCACCCTATATGTTCCATCCCTTCATCCATTTGTAAGTCTGTCTTGTTAAGTAATCTGGGTATTCTATGTATTTAATTGGGTTCTTGCTGAAAGAATATTAGATCCTCCTTAAGAATGCATTTCAATCTTACTCTAGTACTCTCTCAAAAAATGGGTCGTCACACCTCAGCATCTCTTTAAACTGTTTTTTTCATTTCTGAGATCTTCTCACTTCTAAAATTATCT